>NW_015555724.1:204881-237902 GCF_001515605.1 Sinocyclocheilus anshuiensis
TTATTATTATTATTATTAGTAGTAGTAGTAGTAGTAGTAGTATGTATTTGTTTGCTTGAATGTTAATTATTATTATTATCTTTATTTTTGTTATTTTTTGTTCTCATTTCTGTTATGCATTTCAGGTTTTAAGCAGGTGAAGACTTGTGATATGATGAGTTAAATATTTTGGATCTCTTTAATCATTGTATTTATTATTATTATTGTTGTTGTTGTTGTTTTAATCCTTCTCATTTCCTCTTCTGTTTTTGCTTACTAGTTTTGTTATGCTTTGTTAAAAGTATTTTTACATTTTGGCTTATGAAGCACTTTGAGCCACCCTTTAAGTTTCGAAGGTGCTATATAAATAACATTATTTATGTATTTTTTTATCATTATTATTTAATTACTTGCATTTAGCAACATATTTTCCCTGCTGTCCGCAACCCACCAACCGGCGTAGGGGCCGACTGCTCTTGAAACCAGCAATCGTATGATATCCCAGCAGACGTCCTGTAAAGAGGGTGTGGGAATGCAGGAGACACGCAGAATGCGATATGTGCATGTGTGTTTGGGGGGAAGGGGTCATTTGTAATTGTGGTAAACAGGTTACTGAACCAAGGGGCCCCTTCTTTGAATGGTAAATCAGCTTGGCTGTCACGCGATTACAGCACAACTGCATGTAGACTAGACTGGCAGAGAAGATCGACGCTTTTTTTCTCTTTCCTTTTCTTTATCATTATCTTTCCCTTTCTCCTCATGAATGAGGCCTTTCTCAGGCTGGCACTGGGACACTTGGCTTGCCATAGACTACTATTGTGCTGTGAGTTTCTGGTCGGGCATTAAAAAGACGGCTCAATATGTTCAGGGTCCTGATGACAGGAGGTTGTGGAAACCATCTCTCAATGTATTACACACATCAGCTGATCTGCCAGGGGAAAGTGTTTCTGCTTATCAGGGCTGTAATCGGATATCTGGGTTGTGTGTGTGTGTGTTTATACTATTTCTCCTCAGGGTAACAGGGTCTTTTTCAGTCAGGTATGGGTCAGGAAGTATTGCTTGATGATTCCTCCTTTATTCCACGCATGTTATTGTTTCCTGCCAGGCCAAATTCCAAAGCTTATACCTGTGTGTTGCAACGGTTGAGGGTTTGCTGGTAAAAATAACATTGTGCAAGTGGGTTCAGAGATCGAGACTTACTGGGGTTAAGTGGCTTGGCAGATACGGTTTCCATGAACGTGAGCTCAAGATTACCTGGAAACGCTCAAATTCCACTTAGATGTTGGAATGTATTTAGTAGCTGTGCTTAGAAACCAGTATAAGGTAAAGTTACATTTAAAGGGATAGCTCAACCAAAAAATACAGTTAGAGAACTCTGTCATCATTTACTCATCCTCATGTCATTCCAAACCTGTATGACTTATGTTTTTCAATGGAACAAAAATGACATGTTTTGAAGAATTTTTTTAATTTAAGTTGTTGTTATCTGGAAATCTTTCCTTTTGCTGTAACTCTTAAACTTTGTTTGCACTTCCGCATGCATAAACAAACTTGACACATGAAGATGTGATGTGCCAGGTTTCACTTCAGAGATGCCAAACAACATTGGTTTTTGTGTGTCTCATATCCAGCACACTCTCGTGACTACTTACAAGATGGTGAAATTGTAAATTATTGTATGCCTTTGCTGGCTGGCTGTTTATTGTTTTTCCTATTACAATCATGGTCAATCAAGTTGAGAAGTTTGGTAACGGTTGAGTGTGTTTTATGTTTAGGTTTAAGATTGTTTTTGTACAAGGGTCAATGCCGAGACATCCCATTTTGGTGTCTGCACCAAGTTAAATTTACAAAAGTGGTTTTATGTACATAGAATGCATATTAAATGTAGGCAAAGTGTCTACTTTAATGTTTTAGATAACTATTGTGAAAATAAAATGTCAAAATATGGGTGAAATAATGTTCCATCGTGCTTCCATGCTGTAAAACCCCTTTTCATCTTTGACCCACAACCCAACTTTTACCATTTCACCATCTCAAATTTCCCTTTATGAAATATTATGACTTCTCATGAGGCCAAATTGCTTGAATTTTGCACGTTTGAATATGTAGATGTGCACATGAGAATAAACAGAATCAGTTTTGGTTTGTTTCTTACACAAAACTGACTTGGAGACTTGAATTATGAGTCTTACAAGTTCTAATTTTACGGTACTTTCATGTCCTTACTGTACGGAAAAAGACAGACTAAACCATTTTTAAGCATATCTTCTGTGTTTCACAGGGAAAATAAATAATTTGCATAGTCATGAGGGTGATTAAATGGTGACAGTTTTTTTTTTTCATTTTTAATTTTAATTACAGTTTAAGTTGAATGCTAGCACGTTGAAAAAATAACGTCTGTTTGCACTGCAATTCTAGGAAGTGGGCATATGCATGTCATCACTGTCTGGACTTCATAATCAAGCGCTTTCTCTCTAGTCTCTATCAAGTCTCTTTCTCCTTCAACACCTGGTTAGACGGAGTGTGGGTGTGTTGTGTCAAATATCGGCTGCTGTGGGGCAGCAAATTAAAATGAGGTGCAATTTCCTCCAGTCTAATTAGCAGTACATTGGCAGTGTCTGTTTAGTCAGTCTGCCCAAGGCTACAGGGAGAGATTGACATGTCATAATTTTTATTTAAAAAAAAATTGCTAAAAATTAACACATTTATCCATATGGTGTGATATGGAAATAATACAAACAATATATTGACCTCTAAAGCCACTTTTTGTAATATCTATTCATTGTTTGATTTAGGTGCATTGCCATTTATTTAGTTAATAATTCAGCATATTATGTTATCAATTCTGTTATTTTAATTGATTGACAACCCTAAACTGTGAGTTGCTATTAACAAAGAGTATGTTTGTGTAGATTCATGCAGTTTCATTTAGGTGGTGAGTTTAGCTTTTAAAGGCTGTAATTTTGCTTATGCATATGGTCTGATGGTTTTAGTGCATTTAATGTGTGTGTGTGTGTGCATGTTTATGTGGTTTATGAGGACACAAATTTGTATAATGACATGGGTATGACATAGGTATTACAATGAGAAGGTGATTTATGAGGACATTTTGAGTGTCCCCATAATTTAAAAGGCTTATAAATCATTCAGAATTAAGTTTTTTGAAAATCTAAAAATGCACAAAGTTTCCTGTGAGGGGTAGGTTTAGGGTTAGGGTAGGTGTAGGGCAATAGAAAATACGGTTTGAACAGTATAAAAACCATTACGCCTATGGAGAGTCCCCATAAACCATAAAAACAAACCTTTGTGTGTGTGTGTGTGTGTGTGTGTGTGTGTGTGTGTGTGTGTGTGTGTGTGTGTGTGTGTGTGTGTGTGTGTGTGTGTGTGTGTGTGTGTGTGTGTGTGTGTGTGTGTGAAAGCTCACATGGTAAAACAGTGTGCACTCTGGTCAGGTTCATGAATGGAAAGCATCTGTCATGCATTGAGCTGTAAAAGCTGTGCAGTGTTCCCTGACTGTTTTCATTCTAGAAAAGCAGGAAAGAAAATGAAAACACAGAACAGCATCATGGAGCAGAAACCTTCTGTCTCTGTCTTTCTCATTTGAGCATGAAGTGTGTGTTGTTAGTTGACAATATGTGGTATCAGAGGTGAACTATCTATTCCTTTAAAATTTCCTTTCAGATTTGTTTAAGAGTTTTTAAGAGTTTATCCGTCCTTCTGTCTACTCTTTCCTGTATTTGAGTCCAAAGTCAGCTATTGTCTTCCATCGTCTCTTTCTCTCATTCTCTCTGTCATTTGTGTGGCTCGGCAGCACAAAGCTCAGAGGTGATTACTGGACTGCATTGTTGTCCAGGATATCCTGAAAGAAGAAACGTGAATTCAGCATTGCATTTTCTGTGACCTCGGCCTCACACTCGTCACAGTCAGTGTAGAACACAGCTCTGATCAATACACCTCCTTATCAATGTCACTGAGACCATGTAAAGATGTAATCACACCATTGACTGGACAGAAACATGAACTGTACCTGACCAACAACAAAGAAGAGTTTTAGAAGGGAACGTCTTCATATTTTACAAACTATTGTGTGAACATTTCATTAATAACTTCAAACATTTCATTGAAAACAATTTAATAATAATAGTAGAAATTGCACTCAAGTTCAAAGAGCTTTCTTTGCTGACATAAGCAAGTTAAACCAACTAAGCTGGTTCAGCTGGTGACCATGACCAACCTATTAGAAGTCATCTTATTCGGCAATGGTACACAACTGTTCAGAAGTTTGGGGTTAGTAAAATCAGAATTTTTTTATAGCAAGGATGCATCAAAGGGGTCATAGGATGCCCATTTTCCACAAGTTGATATGATTCTTTAGGGTCTTAATGAAAAGTCTGTAAAATAGTTTGGTTAAAATTTCTCAATGGTAGTGTAAAAAACACCTCTTTTACCCTGTCAAAAACAGCTCTTTTCAGAGTAAGCCTTTTTGTAGCATTTTCCTTTAAATGTTAATGAGCTCTACTGACCCCGCCCCTCTCTTCTGTTCTGCTCTCAGAGAGACTGTTTACTTTAGCCGCATTCATTGTGAAACTTGCTAATTAGAACATAAGGAAAGGCGATTTGCAAAGATTCATTAAAAAAACTTATACTCACTTCACTGTAGGTGAAGCTGGATCACAAATGATTCGCGCGAACATAGATGCATTTAGGTAGATCGGGGGCGCATTCCCTTCAAAAAATCCACTGCGTCTTCAGCGGCTCAGATTAAATGACGACTGCTATGTTCATTATTACATCCAACAACAGAACACCTCAATCGCTTAGGAGTCATTCTTGTCTACATCTGCTCCGGCGGTGAAACAATGGCGGACTGATGACAGCTCACTCAGGGCGGGTCTAAGGTAAGACGCCAGTCCAGTCTGTGCTGAAACACTACTGTCAATCAAACTATCGTGGGAGGGGCCTGTCTCTTTGACGTCACACAGACAGGCATCTGAGATCGGCTCGATTTGAGAAAGGGGTAAAGATTTGAGTAGATTAAAAGAAAGCCACTGGGTGGATTTTTATCATTATAGGGTGGATGTGTACACACACTGCCAACACACATTTCAGTTCAAACAACTTGAAAAAGTGCATGTAGCATCCTGTGACCCCTTTAAAGGGGTCAAGAATTGAGAAATCAACGTTTACTTGAGCTTTTGATATATAAGAGATCATCGTACTAAAATAATATCCTGTAAGTTTCAGAACTGAAAACGTCCTTGTTACTGAGATAGAAGCTTTTATTGACGCCAGGCCCAGCGAACGTCAGATCCTGGAATGCGCCTATCTATATAAATCCACCTCCACAGAATCAACGCCTAATTCTGTAGCCCCGCCCACTGATTCGCGCATGACAGTTGGGAAATAACATAAGTGGCGCTAAACCGGATCGAGCAACCAAGCAATAACATGCCGTTAAAGATCACCAAATATTGTGCAGTGCCTGGTTGTGGAAGAACACAGTCGCTGCATAACCTTCCTTCGGATTCAAATATTAGGAATGCGTGGTTGAACTTTATTTTTAATGAAGTTTCAGCTCACATGAGTAAAACATTGAGCGTTTGTTCACTTCATTTCACCGCAGATTCCTTTGTAAACAAGACACAGGTTGATGCTGGATTTGCAGAGAGACAGATTAAAAAGCAATGCTGTGCCATCTATATTGGATCCGACAGGAATGGCGCAGCACACTTGAGTAAAAAATATTTGTACTATGTACTATTGCTTTGTTAGAGATCGCTTGATATGTCCTGATTATGTGTACGTGTTTAAAGTCACAGAACACAGAAACTATGAAGGACGTAGCTTGTCAAACAAACACACAGAAAGTTAGTTTGCTATGCAAAACTGTTATCCAATCATAGCAGTGGCCGTTTACTTCCAAGTCTTCAATGCGGCACGGCCATAAAAACCGAGCATTTCTCGAGCCGGCCTCAAAACCAGGGTAGAAAATAACCTATTACTTATTGATTTTGATGTTTTTGAATGTAAAAACCACGCGAATGTCATAAGTGGACCTCAGACAACAATATAAAATAATTTTTTAAAAGCCAGTTCATGAAAAAAGCCAGTTCTGTTTTAAATAAATACTGTTATTTTGAACTTTTTAGTTTCCACAAAAATATTAAACAGCACAACTGTTTTCAAAATTGATAATACATTTTTCCTGAGCACCGAATTAGCATATTAGAATGATTCCTGAAGGATCATGTGAACTGACTTAAAAAAAAAAAAAACCTACCCCAAATGCTTGAACTATAGTGTATGTCTTTGAGCACTTTTGAGATTTTAGGTAGTCACACTAGTTTACCAACAATAATCATATTAACCAGTTTTGATAAAATGGCTGATTATCTGCTGCTCAACCTACTATTCATCTCCTTGATGTTACACCAGTGGTGATGTATTTCTCCATTGATACTTTTGTGAACAATACACTACACTAGCATTGGCTTTCAATCATTGCAACCTTGACTGTGAATTTGTCTACGAAGCAGTTAAAAGTGTGAAATTCAGTCGAGTTATGCCACAGGAGAGACATTTTCCCAAATACATTGAGCATTGAGCAGTATCTGACTTTTAGTTTCACCATGGGTCACAAAAAAAAAGCACATTCAGACATTTTACAACAATATCAATCTTTGTCGCTGTGGCTTTTACTCAAATGACTCATTAGGAAATAATTGCTTTGGAACAATACCGGCCACATTGACAGCGTCCTGTGATTTATGACGCCAAGAGAAAGTGCGCACAGGTGAAATCAATCTGCTGTAACGAGAGAGTCCAGCGGAAGCGCTCTTACCGGGCTGAACCGGCACAACCTCTCTCAGTCACACTTCTTCTCTGTTAGTGTTTACAGTCCGCCGTTCTTCTGGGTTTATGAAGAGGGCATTCACACCTAATGCCGTGTGGCACATGTCTGCAAGCATCGAGCTTCTCACTGCTGATCAAAGATACTTGAAGGGCTTCCATCCATTCAATCTTAATGAGGTTTTAATTAATCCATACCTTCTGCTGCTGCTGCCCACTTGGAGTTGGTCTGCATAAATTCTGATGTAAAGTTCTCTTTGAGTTTTAGATGGTTGATGTCACCAGTAATTTACCCACTTCTGAGCTCCAGAATCTTACATTTTCATGAGGCCACTGAGTTTCTGTGAACTGTTGTTCACCATGGAAGTGCTTGAGAAATAGGCTCAATTTGAGGTCTATGTTCTTCTTCCCAGACTTAATTAACGATGCAGGAAAATAGAAGAGGTGGTGTGTGGGTGGAGGGTTGCCGGAAGAATTGAAGCAAGACTTAAGTAACCAGACGTTTATATTCTTTGGTTTGTGCTCAGCAGGAGTAGATGACAATGTTCATTCAGAAGTTTCTTTTTGAACTCGTTTTAAGTGTTTTACCACCTTTACGTAGTGCTTTGTTCCTGAGTGGATGTTGAAAGACTGGATACTTAGTACAGTAAATGCATCACACCATCCCTTATGAACACCTCTAGGTATTTTCCAGAGAGGTTCACCAAACAACAGTAGGCCTACATTGATTTGTTAATTTGAACTTACTGAAGAAATCCAACGGTGAGCCATTGTTGATTGACAAAACATATAAAGTAATGTAAAATTCCCATTAGTGACTTTTTATTGTGATTGTCAGAACGTAAGAAGCGTTTAGGTAGGTATTTGCCCTCTGCCAGAAAGTTGTCAATGGGAAGAAGGTTTACCTTCCAACATGACAATGACCCAAAGCACACAGCAAATTTATTTATTTTTTATTTTTTTTTGCAAACTTCAAGTCTACAAACGGTCACCATCAAATTGAACTGAACTTGAGCAGTTCTTTTACATTATATAATACATTATCTGTTTATTTATACAACTTGAACTGTAAAAAAAAAAAAAAAAGTCCTATATATTAAAGGGATATTTCACCCATTTTTACTCATTAATTTCTCACCCTCATGTCGTTACAAACCTGTAAGACCTTTCTTCATCTTCAGAACACAAATTAAGATATTTTTGATGATGAGTTTTCTGACCCTCCATAGACAGCAAGGGAACTACCACGTTCAAGGTCCAGAAACGTAGTAAGGATATTGTTGATATAGTCCATGTGACATCAGTGGTTCACAAATGCATTCAAAAATGCTCTTGTGAAGTAGTTCAAGAACAGCTTTTCTGAAGGGCTGAGTGTTCATGACTGTTTTGGGTTTCGACATCAAGGGGGCCCTGCAAATGTTGATGGATGTGATGGATGGTTTTCAGGGGCTGCTAGTTGCATATGGACACAAAACTGAAAGTGCTTATGTATCCAGTTTATATGAGTACAAACTGGAAAATTGCTGGCATTTCTCCTCCCCATACCAAGACCAAGTGTCATCGAGGGAAATGGGAGGGATGCCAAAGTAGTGTGACTGTTCCAAGACCCTTCGGCAAGAGCTTATATTGGTCTTTTACCAGTGCAATAATACACTATACTGTAGCATACTTGTATTTTTGACATTTGTTCATATTGTTTATATTGTGCTAGCTAGAAAAACTGTTCTTAGTTGACGATATTATCTTGATATGGCTTGTCACTAATTTGGCCTTCCATTATTTTATATAAAATCAGTCAAATATGCTATTAAATGCAACTCTGAGTCAATTCTGGGTCTGAAATTAGTAAAATAATGATGTTTCTTTCAGCTCCATGGCTTTTCAGTTGAGCTTTGCATAGTTTAAAACGTAGACGCTGTTGTGATCCCTTCATCTCCTCAAACTCCCTCACATCCCATTTTCCGTCTGCCTGTCGCCGTATTTCACTCTCTGTTCTTAAGGTTGGCTCGTGCCACCATGTATGTGTGTTAGGAAAGTGATTAGAGTCCAGAGTAGTGCTTTAAAGACCTGCTTTTGTCTACAGCTGAAAGACTTGAACGAATTGCTTTAATCCCGCTTTAAAACCTGAGGCTGTTGGGTAAAATCTTCTTCAAGGCCGTGGCTGCCTTAAGCTACAGGTAGGAGTTTCTCAGTCTCTGGGAATTTGCATCGTAATTGGGTTTAGCTCTCATAAATGAGGTTAATTACAGCAATGTGGATTTAATTTCAGAATCAAGCGCATATTTAGGTTTGAGAGAGAGAGAGTTTAGAAGCACAATTAGATTGCACTACTAGTTTGCGCCTAAACAATCAGACGAGGTCTAACTTATGTTTGCTCACTTCTAGGTATAGTTCTATTCTAATTCTAAGTAGAATGGGCCTGAAAAATGCATTAGTGATAATAAATTTATGTAGCATGTCCTAGAATGCACCTCTTCAGCAGGTAGCTTGAATGCAGAGGGATGTTACATAATGTAGAGATGAGCCACTGCATTTAAAGGCTATGGCATCTCTATTAGAGAGTCAATAGCACATAATCTCCTTCATGTGTTTCTGTGTAGCTCAGTTAACCAAGAAATTAATACTTTTATGCAAGGACATATTAAATTGATCAAAAGTGGCAGTAAAGACATTCATACAAAAGATTTCTATTTCAAATAAATGTTTTTCTTTTGAACTTTTTATCAAAAAATAAATACTTAAATAAATAAAATAAAATCACGGTTTCCACAAAAATATTAAGCAGCACAACTGTTTTCAACGTTGATAATTATAAATGATTTTTGAGCAACAAATCAGCATATTAGAATGTTTTTTGAAGGATCATGTGACACTGAAGACTGGAGTAATGATGCTGAAAATTCAGCTTTGACATCACAGGAATAAATTACATTTTTAAATATATTCAAATAGAAAACAGTTATTTTAAATTGTAATAATGTTATATAATACTCTTTTACTGTATTTTTGATTAAATAAATGGCGAACATTGGAGATTTCATTTTGGAACATTGGAAAACATTTTTAAAATCTTACCGACCCCAAAATTTGAAAAATAAATAAATAAATGTGTAATAGTCGGCACACATACATACCAACACACTTACGTGTATGTGTAAAACGGAGCAAAATGGCTGAAAGAAATGTTATCTGATTTGAACCACATGTGCAGCTTCTGTGCAACTTAACAGCTGTGTTAAAGGTCAGTACTGTGAGGTCCCAGTTTCACCACGTGCCTGATGGCCTGGTGGGAAGGCGAGCACATTGCGCAGAGTAATTTATTCATGGCTTTGTGGTTTTTCACGTTATTTTGCCATCCATTTTTTATTGAGAGAGAGACACTGACTCACACGGCGTGGTGTTCTTGTCCATTAATACTGCATGCCGGTCTCAGCCAGGATTCTACCATGAAATGTTTATAGAGTAAATAATTGCTTCCGGTTAGGGCATGTTGTCGACACCCAGGAGGCGACGGTCTGTGTTTGGATCACGATGGTACATTCAGAAATTAGGCCACTCCCCTCCACCCCACTTTCTGCCGTTTCTCTTCTAATTGCTGCTGTGTACATGTCCTGCTTTTTGAAAAAAACAATATAGTCTATGATAGTATATAATTTCAGATTAAAACATTTAATGGTTTATAGTAGAGGCTTTTGTGTTGTTTGACAACACCTTAATATGAAATATTAGGTCAGAACCTACCATAATATTACCATGGTTTCGATATGGTAACTTGGTCCACTCACAACAATTGCAGATTTCATCCAATGCTATCACTGTACTGTACCATGGTACTGCCAAAAGTACTTTTTTATAAGGGATTATACTCCAGATAATAACATGGTAATACCATGTTTTTAATGAACACATCCAGATATATTCCTTACAAAAATACTGTGAAATTACCAGGATACAGTGACAGTATTCAATGGTAATACTAAGAAATGTACCATGGTATTGAAATTCATGTCCAAAATACCATGGTACTTTTTGTGAGATCACATTTATCACAGTATCATGTCCAAAATACCATAGCATTACCATGTTATTTTTTTGTTATAAGTGATACGAAATGTACCATAGTACCTTGTCCAAAATACCTTAGTAATACCATGGAACTTTTTTTACTGTAAGTGATATGACATTTAACATAGTACCATGTCCAAAATAATATAGTAGTACTATGGTACTTTTTGTAAGGTATATGACATTTAACATTGTAACATACCGTATACCGTAATTATACCATGGTACTTTTGTAAATTATATCAGATTTACAATGGTACCTGGTCCAAAATACCGTATGGTACTTGTTGTAAGTGGTATCACATTTACAGTAGTACCATGGTACTTTTTGTAGCGATATCACATTTATGATAGTACCAGGACCAAAATACCATATTAGTACCATGATGCTTTGATGTCGCATTATAGTACCATGTCCAAAAAACCATAATGGTACCATGGTACTTTTTGTAAGTGGTATCACATTTACCATAGTACCTTGTCCAAAATACTATAGTAGTACTGTAGTACTTTTTGTAAGTGATATCATATTTACCATAAAACCCCATGAGGAATTCACATTCCTCAACCCCTGCTTGATTTTCATTGACAGCTGGATTCCCTCAGTCTGATAAAACAGTGTTTGTGGAAACTTATTGTATCATCTTACGTTATCATAACAGGTAAACCAAAATTCCTCACTTTTTCCTTCATGACGACTCACACTGCCTCCCTAAGTATCTTCTCACACCTGTCATATGGTCCCACAGTCCCGGGACAGACTCTGCGTGGGCTTTTGGACAAATGGCTGACCTAAACAGCATCATTTATGGGATTACTTTCCCAGAGTGTTTGAACAGATGAGGACTCGAACACTCCACCCAAGCGGTCAGTAGTGGGTGGAGGTCGAGAGGGGGCCAGGAAGGCTGGATGGAGCCTGAAAGGGTTTCGAGAGGGTGATGGGGGTATGGAAGAGGTGTGGGCATCAGAGTGGGTGTGGCCATGTCTTTTTGTCTTTGGGTCTGTATGGATGAGGGTGTTCTGTGTGGGCTGATGGGAGGGTATGTATTGTATTAATAAGTGCTGAGTGGGATCGTTTGAGTGTTTTCTGTGGTTTCACTATTAACATATCCTTAAAAGTGCAAGAAGAATATTTAATTTTGTGTATTTCTATTTTAACTCTATGACTAAACTCTAGAGATAAGTGTTTCTTGTACAGTCAACTTGTTAACTAAAGAATCCGGTCTGAAGTAATTCAGAGCCATTTTTAAGTAGTTCGTTAGCAACTCTTTGTCAAAAATCTAATGGAATGCTAATGGAATGTTATCATAATTTGGAGCCAATCCAAAGAGGATCATATACAGATCCACAAAGAATGAAATAAGATTGGATAAACTGAAAATGCCATTTTTAGTTTATTATTTGGAGTTTATCCAGTCAGATTCTTGTTTGTCCCTTTTATGATTGGTTCCAAATGATTATAGTAATTTTATTAGCATTCCTTATAACCTGTTGATATGTGTTCAGTGCAAAGGTGTTTGTTTTGCTAATTTTCAGCTTTGATGCGATGTACAATTAAGTATTAATGCAAAGCTAAGATATTAATACATTGTTTGAAGTAATATACGTTGAAGTTATATATGTAAAATATAATATAATATAAAATATCATATATGTAAAATTTTGGGGTTGGTAATATTTTTATTTATGTTTTTGAATATAATATAATTTTTTAATAATTTAAAATAACTGTTTTCTATTTGTAATTTATTCCCATGACGCAAAGCTGAATTTTCAACATCATTACTCCAGTATTCAGTGTCACATGATACTTCAGAAATCATTCTAATATGCTGATTTATTATCAATGTTGAAAACAGCTGTGCTAACTAATATTTTTGTGGAAACTCTGATACATTTTTAGGATTATTTGATGAATAGAAAATTAAAAAGAGCATAATTTATTTGAAATACAATCTTTTGTAACAGTGTACCTGTTAAAGTTTTTAGTATTTAGTATTTCTCTCTTTTATAAAAGTAAGAATAAAATAAGAACAAATAGCTTGATGAATTAGTTCTTAGCACATGATATGGAGCTTGAGTAGCTCGACACGTGGTTTGGGGAGGGTTTACAGAATGAGCCTGGGTTACTTCACAAAGACAATAAGTAAAAGCCAAATGATCTTCCAGATGAAGGTTTTTCTTCCAGCCTGAATATACAAACTCTCAGGAGCTTCAGTTTTCATATCATTGAGTGTGTTTGAAAGAGAATTAGTTCTGGATTTTCCACGCTTCTCCAAAGGGCGTTATTTATTTCTGCCTGCTAGCACAGATTCTTGAGCAATAACACATAAACTTTGCTATTCTGTATATATTGTGTCAATAATTTTGCTTATTGTTGAGCCTATGCAGTTTATAGGGCTACTGATATAAAAAAATCAAATTGGAAACTTGGTGGTTTGAGAACAACTGAGATGAACTCAGATGAGATGAAAAGACACATATATAATTTAAGTTTTGACGCAAGTTTATTTATTTTTTTGTACAAATGATGCCCTTTTACACTGGAGCAGCATTTCTGGGACATGAAAGGCGGAAATGTTCAATGAAAGTCCCTTGTTTGTCTTGAATTACATGCATACATATTTGCTTTCCGCAGACATTCACTCTTCCAATCTGATATTAAAATGATGTACCCCAGGCCCTTGGTCATCTGATTTCAATGTGAGATTTGCTAGAAAAGACCGGGATGCTGTATGACGCCACACTGGTCTTGTGTGAGTGAGTGGCATTCAATTGAGTTGTGTAATAGTTGGACCCTGGAGTCATGCAGGAATATGCTTGAGCGGATTCCTTTTTTTTTTAAAGCAGTGCTGTCAGTAAGACTCATGGGATAGATGATTGAAGCAGAGAAAAAACTAAGATGAGATAGAAAAGAATAGAATACATGCAGTTCTTTTTGCCAGGCCCACATGGAGTCTGGCAGATTTTTGTAGAATTGGAACACTGGACGTTCTACACATATTCCACCCTTTGCATGTTTGTCTGATAAATATTTTGGCTAATTCGATGTACTATTTTTAGACATTTTCAATACATATATACATATACAGTATATAACAACAGTTTAAGCCTGTTCATTGAGTTCAGTATAGAATCCGATGTGTTTATTTAGGTGTGAAGTTCAACTGCTTGAGTTTGTGTTTCTTTCTGGAAGCAGACATCAGTTAGACGGGGAATCAGTGGGGAGCTCACTGTAGTAGGAGGCAACTTTAATGAAAATTGAACACCACTTGAACTAACTTGGCAGTCTGCCGCTCAGCATGCCGGCCTCATTATTTACCCATTAACGGACTCTCTGTTATAGCAGGCAAAGACTTGCTACTTTATCATGACTCCACATCGACTTGAATAAACAGAGTTTAGTCTCCTCAGCCTAATCTTACAGCTGCCATTTCTTATTATGACAAACGGATGCTTAAATTCACACAGTAAGCAAAAATTGTGTTGTCTATAAGCAAAAAGTTAGGACTAACTCCTGCCAAGATTCAACAAAACATTTTTGTTAATGTTTAGAAAATTCAAGCTTCTCTTCAGAATCACATTTAGCAGTGTATCCAGCACTACCACCGGTCAAAGTTTGAAATAATTAAGATTTTAAAAATATTTTTGAAAGAATGTTTTTTATGCTCACCAAGACTGCATTTATGTGATCAAAAATACAGTAAAAACAGTCATTTTGTGAAATATTACAATTTAAAATAACT
This sequence comes from Sinocyclocheilus anshuiensis, assembly GCF_001515605.1. NCBI lineage: Eukaryota > Metazoa > Chordata > Actinopteri > Cypriniformes > Cyprinidae > Sinocyclocheilus > Sinocyclocheilus anshuiensis. The sequence goes on from NW_015555724.1 coordinate 219,521, forward strand.
GTTTTCTGTATTATTGTATTTATGTTTTTGTGCTTTCAAATGTTCAGTTTCCACAAAAATGTTATGCAGCAAAAACTGTTTTCAACATTATAATAATATGAAATGTTTATAGAGCACTAAATCAGCATATTATAATGATTTCTGAAGGATCATGTGACACTGAAGACTGAAGTAATGGCTGCTGGTAATTCAGCTTTGAATAAATTACATTTTAAAATATGCCAAACGTTATTATTTATTTATTTATTTATTTATTTGTCCTGACCTTTTGCCTAGCCTTATACTCCTGCATTATATAATTTACTGAGAAAGTAATTATATCATATCATGTGAGATATTCCCAGTATTCTCTCTCTCTTTTCCCGTCCTGGCATCTGTTGCTGAGAGCTTTGGACAGTCCTGTCAGTCACAAGCTTGTTTTTCAAAACCTCTTAAATCCCAATTACTGAAGTATCCATGCTCTGTGTGGTTTGTGCTAAACAGAAATATGAAGAGAAGTCTGGTGGCCTGTAGTTCAACATTATCATGTTACAATAGGCAGCATCACGGCTTTGGGAAATTAAAAAGAGATCAGACTGAAAGCGCTGGAATTGTTCATGGACTGCTTCATTGTCTTCTAGAAGTGTTGGTATGTTCTGTGGGGGAGGGATCACTGATAATGAGGTCAATGGATTTGGGGTGGAGTGGGCGGAGTCACAGAAATACAGAAGATATTGTCAAGCTAGTTATACTTAAAGGGATCAATAAAGAAATTGTCATTATTTGCTCCCCCCTCATGTCATCTTTTCCACTTTATTTTATTTTGTGAAATATGAAAAAAGATGGAAGGAATGTCCAAGCTTATGCTGATTTATTATCAATGTTGAAAACAGCTGTGCTAACTAATATTTTTGTGGAAACTCTGATACATTTTTAGGATTATTTGATGAATAGAAAATTAAAAAGAGCATAATTTATTTGAAATACAATCTTTTGTAACAGTGTACCTGTTAAAGTTTTTAGTATTTAGTATTTCTCTCTTTTATAAAAGTAAGAATAAAATAAGAACAAATAGCTTGATGAATTAGTTCTTAGCACATGATATGGAGCTTGAGTAGCTCGACACGTGGTTTGGGGAGGGTTTACAGAATGAGCCTGGGTTACTTCACAAAGACAATAAGTAAAAGCCAAATGATCTTCCAGATGAAGGTTTTTCTTCCAGCCTGAATATACAAACTCTCAGGAGCTTCAGTTTTCATATCATTGAGTGTGTTTGAAAGAGAATTAGTTCTGGATTTTCCACGCTTCTCCAAAGGGCGTTATTTATTTCTGCCTGCTAGCACAGATTCTTGAGCAATAACACATAAACTTTGCTATTCTGTATATATTGTGTCAATAATTTTGCTTATTGTTGAGCCTATGCAGTTTATAGGGCTACTGATATAAAAAAATCAAATTGGAAACTTGGTGGTTTGAGAACAACTGAGATGAACTCAGATGAGATGAAAAGACACATATATAATTTAAGTTTTGACGCAAGTTTATTTATTTTTTTGTACAAATGATGCCCTTTTACACTGGAGCAGCATTTCTGGGACATGAAAGGCGGAAATGTTCAATGAAAGTCCCTTGTTTGTCTTGAATTACATGCATACATATTTGCTTTCCGCAGACATTCACTCTTCCAATCTGATATTAAAATGATGTACCCCAGGCCCTTGGTCATCTGATTTCAATGTGAGATTTGCTAGAAAAGACCGGGATGCTGTATGACGCCACACTGGTCTTGTGTGAGTGAGTGGCATTCAATTGAGTTGTGTAATAGTTGGACCCTGGAGTCATGCAGGAATATGCTTGAGCGGATTCCTTTTTTTTTTAAAGCAGTGCTGTCAGTAAGACTCATGGGATAGATGATTGAAGCAGAGAAAAAACTAAGATGAGATAGAAAAGAATAGAATACATGCAGTTCTTTTTGCCAGGCCCACATGGAGTCTGGCAGATTTTTGTAGAATTGGAACACTGGACGTTCTACACATATTCCACCCTTTGCATGTTTGTCTGATAAATATTTTGGCTAATTCGATGTACTATTTTTAGACATTTTCAATACATATATACATATACAGTATATAACAACAGTTTAAGCCTGTTCATTGAGTTCAGTATAGAATCCGATGTGTTTATTTAGGTGTGAAGTTCAACTGCTTGAGTTTGTGTTTCTTTCTGGAAGCAGACATCAGTTAGACGGGGAATCAGTGGGGAGCTCACTGTAGTAGGAGGCAACTTTAATGAAAATTGAACACCACTTGAACTAACTTGGCAGTCTGCCGCTCAGCATGCCGGCCTCATTATTTACCCATTAACGGACTCTCTGTTATAGCAGGCAAAGACTTGCTACTTTATCATGACTCCACATCGACTTGAATAAACAGAGTTTAGTCTCCTCAGCCTAATCTTACAGCTGCCATTTCTTATTATGACAAACGGATGCTTAAATTCACACAGTAAGCAAAAATTGTGTTGTCTATAAGCAAAAAGTTAGGACTAACTCCTGCCAAGATTCAACAAAACATTTTTGTTAATGTTTAGAAAATTCAAGCTTCTCTTCAGAATCACATTTAGCAGTGTATCCAGCACTACCACCGGTCAAAGTTTGAAATAATTAAGATTTTAAAAATATTTTTGAAAGAATGTTTTTTATGCTCACCAAGACTGCATTTATGTGATCAAAAATACAGTAAAAACAGTCATTTTGTGAAATATTACAATTTAAAATAACTGTTTTCTGTATTATTGTATTTATGTTTTTGTGCTTTCAAATGTTCAGTTTCCACAAAAATGTTATGCAGCAAAAACTGTTTTCAACATTATAATAATATGAAATGTTTATAGAGCACTAAATCAGCATATTATAATGATTTCTGAAGGATCATGTGACACTGAAGACTGAAGTAATGGCTGCTGGTAATTCAGCTTTGAATAAATTACATTTTAAAATATGCCAAACGTTATTATTTATTTATTTATTTATTTATTTGTCCTGACCTTTTGCCTAGCCTTATACTCCTGCATTATATAATTTACTGAGAAAGTAATTATATCATATCATGTGAGATATTCCCAGTATTCTCTCTCTCTTTTCCCGTCCTGGCATCTGTTGCTGAGAGCTTTGGACAGTCCTGTCAGTCACAAGCTTGTTTTTCAAAACCTCTTAAATCCCAATTACTGAAGTATCCATGCTCTGTGTGGTTTGTGCTAAACAGAAATATGAAGAGAAGTCTGGTGGCCTGTAGTTCAACATTATCATGTTACAATAGGCAGCATCACGGCTTTGGGAAATTAAAAAGAGATCAGACTGAAAGCGCTGGAATTGTTCATGGACTGCTTCATTGTCTTCTAGAAGTGTTGGTATGTTCTGTGGGGGAGGGATCACTGATAATGAGGTCAATGGATTTGGGGTGGAGTGGGCGGAGTCACAGAAATACAGAAGATATTGTCAAGCTAGTTATACTTAAAGGGATCAATAAAGAAATTGTCATTATTTGCTCCCCCCTCATGTCATCTTTTCCACTTTATTTTATTTTGTGAAATATGAAAAAAGATGGAAGGAATGTCCAAGCTACTCTTTTACACAAGTAATAATGTGACTTTATATTTGCATATTTTCTATTTGTATATATTTATATTACAGCTGTTTCTTATGCTCACCAAGGCTGCATTTCGTTGATCAAAAATGCAGCTTTTATAAAAACAGAAATATTGTGAAATATGTTTTTTTTTTTTACAATTTAAAATAACTGTTTTCTAATTTAATACATTTTAAAATATAATCTATTCCTGTGATGACAAAGCTGAATTTTCAGCAGCCATTAATCTAGTCTTCAGTGTAACATGATCCTTCAGAAATCATTCTTATTAGTTATAAATAATTCTTATTATTCTCAATATTGAAAACAGATTTGCTGCTTAATATTTTTGTGGAAACCATGGTACATTTTGTAGGATTCTTTGATGAATAGAACAACAGCATTTATTTGAAACAGAAAATCTTTGCAAAATGTAAATGTCTTATTTACTGTCACTGTTTATAAAAAAAAAATAACAATAATAATCTTGCTGACCCCAAACTTTTCATTAATTTATTTATATATTTATTTATATATTTATTTATATTTATATTTAAGTTGATGTAATTTTTTTTATGCAAATATGATTTGTGTGCTCCATCAGAAGAGAAGATTATCAGTGAATAACGTCTTAAAATTAATTTTGTTCTTCACACAGAGTCCACTTTTATGATACTTTTATGCAGTTCTTTTGTAGCTTGACAGTATGAATGACCTATATGCAATATGAAAGTGAGTAAATGATGAGTGAACTTTATAAGTGCCCTGACCAGCCTTTCTTTAAACATGGAATATCATCCTTCCTGCCACACGCCTTCACCTCACACGGGGAGACATGCTAAAAATAAGTGTCTGGTGTGAGGGTGGAGTTTGACGAGAGTTTTCAGACTCCTGGGCGGCAGAGAACAGTGCGAGACATGGACAGGAAGGGACAACTTCCTAATGTCCCGAGTATCACATAAAATCTGTTCTTGCATTAGATAGATATAGAGCAAAATAAACATTAAGAAACCAGGACAGTGAGGTTAGGAAATATCTACCACACCACACATGCCCTCCAATGTCAGAATGATTCTTGTAGAGTGAGTGCAACATTGACAGTGTGTGTGGGATTTGAAAGTATGAAAAAAGGCTACCTAGAGGATCCTCTGCTGGAAGCACAGCCCTCCCTTTTCCTCTCGCTCGCTCTCTCTCTCACTCACTCACAGTCTTTCTCAGCTGGCTCCGCTCTCTCTCAGTCTTGCGCTGTGACCGTGTGTGCGCTGAGCTTGTGCAAAGAGAGAGAGAGCACAACAGAGAAGCGCCTAGGGCTTCACCGAGCTTTAGTTGAGTTTAGTCTCAACAGTGTTACTATTTAAAACAGTCAGAGAGGAAGAGCGCACAACATCTAGGAGATAAGCAACCACAGAAACACACTTTAAAGTGAGACTGTGAGTGGTCTGGACACTCATGGTCCTCTCCTGAGGCTGTGACTGCTTCACCAGGAGAGATGTGATCGTTGTGCGACTTATTTAACACAGAGACACACCTGCTCCATCCTCAGGTGGCGTTCCGAAGGACTGGATTGCTGAAACGACACAGTGTTTACCAGAGGCCAGTGGACTGCACGCAGCCGGGGCGAACATGGACTACCTGTGGGGGATTGTACTGCTGCTGTGGACGCTCGGCGCACCGGAAAGAGGAACAGACGCACAGAGGAGCAAGAACAACGTACCCCGGCTCAAACTCTCATATAAAGGTCAGTCACCTTCTGCTTCTGCTGCTGATGGGGATTCTGGAAAATTGATCAGAATGATTGAGGAATCTTAGAAGAGCAGATGTTAAAGTTTGATGCTTTCCTGTCTGGAGTTGGAATACGGGTCTGGTTGCTTCATTGATATGATTCACATGGTTTAATTATGCATGGTTGGTCATTTTGAAAGATGTTTTTGAAAGAATGAAAGTGAAGCTGGACATCATATTGATAGTCATGGGTATATATGGATATTTGCGTTCATTATTCATAACTAAAATATTAGAGGGGTGTTACTGAAAGTGATATTGTCTTTTGTGATTGGCTAGTGCTGAGGGGTGAAATTATAGATCAAAAATTGTGAAAAACATTAGTGTAGGATTTAACAATTTTCACTCAGATATCACAAGTAAATTTCATTAATAATTACCAAGTAACACATTGAGTTAAATGTGAAATTTTGAAGTAGAAAGCAGAAATATTATTTTCTTGTAAAACATACTCCAGTAATCTTTTTTTTTTTTTTCAATTAAGGGATTCAGTAATCTTAGATTTTATCAACAATGCCTTTTTCTTTTTCTTAATTTTTTAATATTTAACCTTAAAAAGTGGATCTATACAGTTATTTAAGGCACTATTTCTACCTGATCTGACTCTTAAATATTACTTTTGTTTGTAGTATCTGTTATGGTTGATTCAGTAATATTAAAAAATACATTTGACTTGATCAAAACCAGTTATTGTAGCTGTTACCACTTAAAGGACATTTTTTAGGTTACCAAATGAAGCATTTTGTACAGTTTAGAGCTTTAATTCACAGTATTACTTTTGAAGGAACCATTTAGGTTTAATTCTACAAGATACAGGATTATGTATCACACAATATTATGTATTATGTAGGATTATGTATCACACAATATATAAGAAGTTCAGTTTCATGCACAGGTTAAATCAGGCATGTGTAGTTATGTTTGTGCATTTGCAGAGCCTGTGGGCTGAATGCGTTTGTCTGGATGCACAGGTGGGAATGTTTAAACCGCTGGCATTCATTGTTTCCCTGAAACACCTACACGTATACAGTTCAAACGCCAAAATACAGACTAAACTCTGTTTTTAATTTGTATGCTGTACATTTTGAGTCTAACTTAATAATATCAGTCAATCATAAATGATCTATCATGGCGGTTTTGCTTCAGTATCCAACACAGTACAATTGTTTTCAATTAATAAATTATTTTCACCTTGCATAATTTTATTCATGTTTTTTGAGTATGAGAACATGTCATTCAAACTTTCCATGTTGGCATCTGCTAATTTGATTAGCGTCTGCTAAGTTATACCAAATTTGCACCATAATATTGTAGAAATTGTTTAGATATGTGGTGTTTAATGTCATCAACAGATATTGGAAATATGGATAAGCCAATTTATTTTGCTATAATAACTATACATGGATTTTATTTTTATACAGCAGTGTCTGACTCTATCAAAACAGACTTGCCCATTTTTGGGTTGCGACCCATTGCTTGAGAACCACTGATCTATTATACTCTTCTCTGCATGTAAATGTACTGTACTTTCCTCCACTTTTGTTGCTCAGCTAGAGTAAATTGTTTATACGATTCCCAGTGGTTTGAGGGCGTGTGTTATGATAATTGCAGACTGTATCACACAAGATGGCAGTTTTTAACCGTGCAGTTTTGTTAAAACATTACAACTCTTCCCATTCGATTGGCATTCATGATGAAGTGAACTGTCAGAAGTGAATTTACACGAGTGTTTAAATGCAAGAGCTTGTTCCACCCTCCCTCTGTAATTAGAAAGAGCCACAGAGAGAGAGAGAGAGAGAGAGAGAGAGAGAGAGAGAGAGAGAGGGGTTTAACAGTCAGGGCAGATGGCTGTATAAAAGTGAACCATTTCTCTCTCTGCCAGCTTTCTAATTGCACTGACAGCTCCTCATACTCTAGGCTGATCTAAGCAAACACAACTTGGTTAAATGCCAAGACTGATTCTGATATCCACAAGCACCAGAGCAAACTCACACACCTGTGAACATTTGTCACCACAGTTTGGCTGATTCATCTTTTTCTGAATTTTCATTAATTAAAATGCATGTGGGGGTGTGTAATTACTCATGAAGAGCATATATTTGTTGTTTGTTATATATACTTTGATTTACTATAAATGTATTTAACTAAAACAAGAACATCGTTTTTTTTTTTTGCTGGTGAAATATGTGTTTTTGGTGGCACTAGTGTCACCAAATGGAACTGAAAATATATATATATATTTTTGTTTGTTTTTTATTACAAATTGATTTATTTATTTAAACAGCTTTTTTGAAAAACCTTTGTCTTCCTTTGGTCGGAAAAACATATTGTTGTGCCCAAAATCAAACCATTTGTTTAGCCAATTTTATTGTGTTGGACTGGATGGGATGCTCCACAGTTTTTACAGTTTTTGTGAGAATCCAAGAATTGTTTGCTTGTAGTCAATGTAGGTTGGATTTAAAAAAAAAATAGATATTAAGATATTTAAGGAATGTAAATTCGTATAGGATTAATACCTATAAAACAGTGCTGAAACACATTTTACATTATTTCAGATCATTATTACTTAAAAAGTATCAATAAAAATGTAAAATTAAAAAATGTACTATACTCTAACCTTCACAGTAAACTGCTGACATTATCAGATTTGAATCAAAACATGATTTGACTAAATAATGAAACTTTCAAATATTGAGGACCACTTTAAATGTATCCACAAGTTGTTTTTGACACGTTTCACTATAATTGTGAGGATAGAATTGTGGCCCTCACATGTACAACCCAACTTGTAAACAAACACATAGCTGTAGAGTCCTTTTAGCCATATTTCCAAAGAATGAAGGTGTGTGTGTGTGTGTGTGCGTGTGTGTGTGTGTGTGTGTGTGTACAAAAAACTTTTTTTTTACTTTTTGAAAAAAAAAAATATATATTTTTGTTCTTTTTTAGAAATATAAAATGTATTTAAACATTTATTTTATTTTATTATTTTATTTTTACCAGTTGATTTAAATCTTACCCATGAAACACATTTTTAGATTATCCTGACAACATGACCCAGACAAGTTGAGCCATTTACAAGAAGACAAAATTTCCTAGAGGTCCTCCCATAGACATAAAGTTTTTCAAACTATGATAATGATATTTTCTATACTCTTAACCTTCACAGAAACCTGCTCACATTATCATACTTGAATCAAAACATGATTTGGCTGAATTATGAACCTTTTAAATATTGAGGACCACTTTAAATGTCTTCACAAGTTGTTTTTATTGTGTTTTACTAAGTGAGAATATATTCCAAAATGTGGTCCTCACGTGTACAACCAAACCTGTACACATTCACATACATGCTGTACAGCTGTATTTCCATAGAATGGAGGTGTGTGTGTGTGTGTGTGTCTGTGGAGAGGAAGCCACCCATGAGGAAGTCCTGACTGAGCACTGGTGTTCCTCACAGGGGTGGTATCAGTGTCCCCTCTGAGCCGAAAGTTCCTGGGGCAGGTTAACAGTAACACCTTTACATAAATGTCAACCGGTGTGGAAAGACATAAAGAACTGGATAATGGATGTAGCTGCATGTTGTCTCAAATAAGTGGCAAAGAATCAAGAGATTGACTACTTCAGTGCATGCATATTGTATGTGTGTGTGGATTTGTGTGGTGGGATAATGTTTTTGGTGTAAAGCTATCCCATTCCGAAGTGAATGTTTTAAGACGGCTATAATCTCATGAAGGAATGAGAGAAGTTTTATTTCACTTTAATTAAGCTTTTAATCCACAAACATGCCAGGAATCTGGTGTTGGGTTGCATTTGCAGCATGTGAACTCTCCGTATCCTATAAAGGCGCAGCGTTAGAGCGCACACATCTAAAACAATACTCTGCCAAATTCCTGTGAAATGGAAAATATTTATGCCGTAATACAGATTTTCCCCCTCGGAAAGCAAAAATACATGAGGGAAATTGGATTAGATTTGATTTCAGGTTTTTGATTGCTTTAAAATCATCTTTGGACCCTGTGGAGAGAGTTCAAACAATAAGGTATGCTAATAATCAGAACTCCAGATTTGATTAGATGGACATGCATGCTGTGATGAATGGAAAAAGGTGAGCGTGGATAGCACTCATGTTTCATCTGCCCACACGCAAACACAAACACACACACACACACACACACACACACACACACACACACACACACACACACACACACACATGTGCCCTGCAGAGCAGAGAGTGCAGGCAGTATGTAGGGTAGGGAAGTTTATTTTTATCAGCCTCAGATGGGACCGTTCCTCTGCCTCCACCTGCCCTCCCCTCCTCGCTTGTGCTTTCAGATGTTTTTCCACAACAATAGATGGAGGGAAAGAGACAGAGAGATGGTCTCAGAGGTTTGAAGAGGCTGAGACTAGCTCTTCTTCAGATTAGCAGCATGTCTAAAGCCACATCCTCCTGTGTGACTGCGTGCTGCTACTGTAGATTACCCACAATGCCAGGCAGGGGCACCGTATATTCTGGAATCTGACACAGAACATTTTTGCACTGACTCAGCTAAACCATGATACACTACTGTTTAAACTTTAAATGTTTTTTTTTTTTTTTAAAGAAGAATGATTTCTCTTATGCTCTTATTTGGTCTCTTATTTGATCTAAAGTACAGTAAAAATAGTAATATTGTGAAACATTATTACAATTTTAAATAGCTGTTTTCTATTTTTTTTATATATTTTAATTTGTAATTAATTCCTATGATGCAAAGCTGACTTTTCAGCATCATTACTCCAGTTTTTAGTTGCACATGATCTTTCAGAAATCATTCTAATATGCTGATTTGCTGCTCAAGAAATTAATATACCAAGCTCAAGCTTAATGTTTTTGTTTGATACACTTTTCAGGATTCTTTGATGAATAGAAAGTTCAAAAGGACTTCTCTTTGAAATAGAAATCTTTTGTTGCATTATAAGTGTTTTTACTGTCACTTTTAATAAATTTAATGCAACATTACTAAATAAAAGCATTAATTAGTTAAAAAAAAATCTTACTGACTGACTGCAAACTTTTGAAAGAGTGTTTACAAAGCATAAAGCTAAATTGTATTATTTTTTTCTGGTGAAGTTGTCATTGAGCAAGTGCCGTTTTCTCTTAACTACTGAAACTGGACTGTGTTCTCAAAAGCACACAGTCCTGGTCTCTTTTCCAACATGTTAAGAGATTATTAATCATCTCAATTCGGCAACACGGCTATCAAAATGATCTCTTTCCAAATCACAGCATTTTCAATAATATATCTGCAGATTCCATGTAGACTTTAACTATTATTAGTTCATGAACAAACCTACACTCAGTAGTTAAAAAATTCATCCTGGAACTGAAATGTGTTTTTTTTAGCTTCAGTATTCTGATGCTAGTGATTTCAGTGATTGATTGCTAAAGTTTTACATTTGATGCCCACAGTCTTACATTTTTGCTTACATCCTTGCAGAATGAACTTTAAAACCATTTGGTGTTCCTTGTCTTTGTCTTTGGCAACTCAAATCCTTGATTCTGAGAACCTGTTCCTCAGGGTGTTCTCAGGTAATGTTTAATAGATAAGTAACTCTGGGCTATATGATAATTACAGCTCATGCGCTATTGATTCACACAGCAACTGTCGCTAGAGCTGAGTCTCTTTGAGTGAAACCTGCCAAGAACAGTCACTTTTTGAGATTTATATCAGAGTTATGTGTCTGTGTGTAATGGATATTACTGATTAAAAAAGCACTTTTCACTGTTTTACTAGGCAGTTAGATCATAAATATCATGTCCACATTTTACACAAGATCAGGTTTTATTACACCAGATTGAAAACTTAATGTTCTCAGAAGGTATTTAATTTCCAGGCCCAATTAAACTCACTTCTCACACCTCGATCTGATCACACACTCACAAAGACATGCAGAATGATGTAATAATTACAAAATGTTCTATCTGGGGTATCTGATTTATGAGCTCGGAATGCCCTGGCAACCGTCTGGATCATAACAGAGGCGTTCAAAAATATAAACGAATACATCATGCTTTGTTTTCACCTATTTGACAGAGAAAAACTTGACGATTGATTTATTGTTTTGATGAAGACACACAATTATAACAAAGCAGCAATGTTTCAGAATGCTCACAGACTTTTGTACATACGGTACACAGACTATTTGTTCAAAAGCAATGCTTGACAATAATCAAGTGCAGTTCATTTCCTCTTGAATAGTGAGTGTTTGTGATTGTTGATGGAGTCATTTTGCAGTTCTAGAGAGCGTTTGTGTGTGTATTTGATTGCTGTATATGTGTGCATATTTTAATTAGACCTCTTCCCAGCACAAGTGCATTACGCAAACAGACCCTTGACAATCCGATGAGACGCCTGTGCACATAGTGCGCATAGTCACTCGTTTACACCAGCCAAAGTGAGCATAAAACTCATCAAAAAAGGCGAAAATAGCAAAAGGAGAGAGTATGACAGCAACAATGACATGTTTCTATGACATAAAGCTCAGAGGAAACGCTCGTTAAACTTTGTACTGTTCATTTCCTCACAGTACCTGAAATATCCTGTGAAATATACGTAAAACCACAAAAGTCTGTCAATACACTGTCAAGTTGTTTGCAAAATACATTGCTTTGAACTGAATGCTAGTGATAGTTTTATGTTGAAAGATACTGAAATATAATAATTCATATATCGACTTGAAATAAGCAAATATATTGTAAAATGTATTTTATATTTTGTTAAAATATTTTTGCAAATATATTACACAATATAATTAATTTGATTTAACTGATTTAAAAAATAAGCAAAACTTGCAATTCACTTATTTTGTTTCAAGTTTGGCTAATTTGCTAAAGCTTTCAGCTGTAAATAATAGTGCTTTCTTTTACACATTTTATCATGTTTGAATCAGTTTCACAGATTTTTTTTTTTTTTACCATAGTGAGCACAGTGATAGTGAAAAAAAGTCTGATTTTGTCAAGTCAGGTTACCTTTATTTATATAGTGCTTTATACAAAGCGGTTTCACAGTTATAAACAAGAAAATATTGATTCAGTGATGCAAACCAGATTTAATTCGGCTGTAATGCAGCTCTAAAAAGACAATAGTAAACAGTCATTATTCAGTTGTGTGAAGTTTAGGCCGAAATGAAACGATTATAGCTTTCGGAACAATTTTTATTTGAACAGAAACAGGTTTGTCTTAGAAAAAGCCTGTTTGTGAGTGAACGCGCACATTGAAGTGATGGTGAGATGAATTCCATGGGGTTTCGAGTGTGTCTGAGTGTGTAAAAGGCATTCGGAGTGTTTTTGAGTCATGGCGCCAAATGGAAACACCACAGCCACTCCAAACCTGAGTGAGAGATTCACTTGCGTTCTCTCTTTCTCCTCTTCTCTCACTGACCTCTTTTAAAGGTCCCATGACATGCTGCTTTTTGGATGCTTTTATATAGGCCTAAGTGGTCCCTAGTACTGTATCTGAAGTCTCTTTCCCGAAATTCAGCCTTGGTGCAGAATTTCAGCCACTACGAGCCAGTCCCACAATGAGCTTTCCTTAGGACGTGCCATTTCTGTGTCTGTAGCTTTAAATGCTAATGAGGAGGAGAGAGGCGGGGCAACTGCCATGCTTCGCTCGTTTACAAGCCATGATGTCTCTCGAGGAAAAAAAAAATTGCGCTCGCCTCGCACGGTAGTAGCTCATTTTCTCATGGGCGGGCCAAATTCTCTGGGCGGTCAAAGCAGAGAAAGGGGAGGTAACCTTTCCCCGTATGACGACATAAAGGGAAGATTCCAGATTGGGCCATCTGAGCTTTCATTTTCTCAAAGGCAAAGCAGGATACCCAGGGCTCGGTTTACACCTATCGCCATTTCTAGCCACTGGGGGACCATAGGCAGGCTAGGGGAACTCATATTAATGTTAAAAAACCTCATAAAGTGAAATTTTCATGCCATGGGACCTTTAAGTCATCTCAACCTTAGTCTTAACCTTTCTTAATTCTTCTCTTCTCTTCTCCTATGTGACACTCCACAGGTTTGTCTTTCCTTTCTCACACTTTCATCTTTCACTCTTTCCTCTCTCCTGTTCCTCCTCTATTCCTCTCAGGCCCTTTGAAAAACTCTTGTCACACTGAACTCATTCTGACTTAGAAACATATTATGTGTTTGTGTGTGTGTGTAGTTATGAAGATTTGCATGCAATAATTACTTTAAAAAGTTAAGTATTCCTTAATTCAGTTTTTCATTCACTCATTTATTGAGTATATGAAAATGATGTCTATGTATAGGTGTGTGTGTAATATTCTTTTTACTAATTCATGAATTAATTTACTTATTTACAATTTTTGTAACCTAAAAGGGTTGTTCATGATCATGTGTTTGAATTTAAGTACATTTATTTATGTTTATTTTTGTATGATGAATACTGATGGGTTATAAAATCTAATACAACCTAAAACCTAACACACATACACACCTAGACACTCATAGGTTACAATAATTGTCCAAACACTTCCATATTTCTCAGCTGCTATTAATGTCCCTCTGGAGAGCAATTTAAGTGTGACGGCAGGGAAAATCTTACTTCCCTTAAGGACAAATGCTGTAATTACAGCTGGCTGGTCCCGTCACACATTTTTTGTTTTCTTTAACGTGGCTTTACACCACATGCTTTCTTGTGTGGAATATAAGTTAAGAGATGTACACTCTCAGAAAAAAACGGTACGAAAGCTGTCACTGGGGCTATACCCTTTCAACAGGTACTAATATGCTCTCTTTAGGAGTAAATGAGGTACAAAGGTATTTCTTTTGAAAGGGTATTACCCAAGTGACAGCTTTTGTACCTTTTTTCTGAGAGTATATTAACGATTAAAGGCATCATGTTCAACTTGTTTTTCCATACAGTGAACGCATAACAAGTCCTGCATGCAAAAAGGACTTGAAAGCACAATAAAAGTGCACTCATGCATTTTATTCTTAGTCGTCTGAAGCAATATGATGGGTTTGTTTGAGTCGTTATTCACTGAAAATCGTCTGTAATCCTCAGATATCCTCTCTGCATGCACAATCAAGATAACTCAAATTCCAGTCTGTTCCTCACACAAAGCTACTGCATGTCTTCTGAAGACTTGATTCTTTTACTGTGCTTTCTTGCGGCTTGACAGTCACTGTTGAATGATTCTGAGTGGGAGTAAATGAAGACAGAAATGTCATTTTTGGCTAAGCTATTCCTATAATAAAGAAATAAACAAATAAAATACGAAATCCCTAGCAAATGTGGCCTATCAGTATTGTGTAGCTACTTGAAACTATTTTATAAACAAGATTACTTTTGTTTATTATGGCTCGGCTTCATTCAGCTATTTGCTCTATAGAGAATTAAATACATAGGAAAAAATTGAAAAATGCACAAGCAAATATCTGTGTGTACCTATGAGCACCGCCAGCTTTCCCAGCTGCATATTTGCTACAACCACAGTCACTAGTCTCACACAGACTAGAGCAGAGCTGCCGTCCCTGCTGAGCTGTTCGCTGTCAGAGCCAAGGTCCATCTATCTGTCTCCCTCTCAGCCATATTACTCTAAAAAATGAAGATGAGGTCGGAAAACATCACGTTTTTTACGTATCGTCGGCCATATTTGAAAACTCAGCATTTGGGTGTTAATTTTTCTGTCAGCTTTTGCTTTTGAAGTTTGTAGGTTAACCATTCTCAAATAAATCCTATATACTATATTCCCTTTTTTTCCAACAGAAATGTTGGAGTCCAACAACCTGCTCACTTTCAACGGATTGCCCAACAGCTCTGCCTATCACACCTTTTTATTGGACGAAGAGAAAGGTCGGCTCTTTGTGGGGGCAAAAGACCATGTGCTGTCCTTCAACTTGGTGGACGTCAATCTGGACATGGATCTGGTAAGACGAGGGTGTTAGAACAACTATTAAACCAATCAGGATAACTTAAAACAATTTGGATGATCAGCATTGCACATGGGGCATCATTCAAATGAAAGTTGATAGTTGTAGGGATGTGCGAAACATATTTCAAACGTGGCTGCCTGGTAAGTTGTCGACTAGCCGACTACTTGGTTATAGGGAATCCCTGCATGATTAGTTTAGTTTAGGGTACATCTATCAGACACTAAACAAACACCGACAGATAGCTGGAATATTTTTCTGCACAATCTGATTTGAAGTCTGACAGTAATTGTCTTGAAAAGGATGTTTTGATAGCTGTCGTGATTGTAATTTAAATGGACTGAAATTAGACTTCACACAATTTCTCAGAAGAAAACAGTTAGCATGTTAAAACTGTCAGCATGCTACCAACCCTCTCAGGGGTGTTGTGTCTCAAAAGTCATCCACTTTAAACACCACAGCAAACAAATTAAAGCTAAAATATTTCAAATGTCCTGTGCTTAAAATCCTTTACCCAAATTGGTGTTTCCGGTCATAAATGGCCAACTTTAAAAACTTGCTTTTAAATCTCTCATTATGCTATATTATCACCAAATCTCACATTCAATCTTTTTGTCAACTTGTTTTCTTTCAGTTTGCACAGGTTTGTATTTCTTTTTGGAACTGATTAATCGTAGGCCTCATTGATCAGAGCTTATGCACATCAGTTTTTGAGTGACAAAAAAGCATTATTTGTGGATATTTTTGGCAATATTCTTGAGGCTGAGATTTGGCAATATTACAAAAAAACTGAGATATATACGCTCAGATCAATGAGGCCTACAATCAATCAGTTCCAAAAAGAAATAAAAAACCTATATAAGCAGTTTTTGTAGCCCGGTCATTTTTGACCAAGTGTAATAAGGTAAGAAAAAATCCCCAAAAAATGACCAGCTCTTTGTTTGGGATGTTGTTAAACATGTGAGCAAAGTCAGTAGGTTTTAGTCTAATGCAGTAACATTAACTAGAATTTTCATGGGGAAAAATCGTCTCTGGGTCAAAATGACTGGAACACAGTCTCTCTCTCTCTCTCATTCTCTTGTTCCCTCTCTCTCTGTCTTATACACACACAAACACGAACACATCAGCACACAGGGGGATCTGTTTCCAACGAAAAGTGTATGAATATTTCAGAGCAAAGCTGTCATACTGATCACATAGAGTCTGGCTGAGAGCTGCTATCCATTCACCTGGATAAATAATGAACAAAATAAACGTAGCCAAGTACAGACAAACGGCGCCAGGGCAAAACCGCAGCCCATTTTAGTCTATATACAACTTTAAAAACATAACCTTCACCGAACAAAGGTAATATAAATGTTACCGTATGAGGAAACATAAGATATATATATAATTTATCCTGAAGAATTTACTTTAGTCAGCTATCTTAGTTACATTATAAGAAGCTGTTCACACAGAACATGCTCTCTATACGCCTCATTTTTGAGCTGCATGAAGTATATAGAGATATTTCCATTGGTTATTTCATCCTATTCTAAAACAAAAAAGTGGGTCAACTAATTCAGTTATTGTCAGGAATAGTGACGCATACTATGCCACATTTACAATTGAGGTCTAATGAGGGCAACATGTACCGCTACCAAAGAAAACTTTCTTCCTCCATACCAACTACTATACAAGTTCTGTATAGTACTTTCTCTCTTTCTGTCTGTTTCATTCAGCACTTATCTGATCAGGATGCAGTTTCACACGTTCACAGCCATCAAACAGGAGCTCCATTACAGCACACTGAACTCTCTCCAGCCACAGGGAGAATGGAACTCGTTGTGACAGCAGTCCCACAGAAACCTCGTTCTTCCCACTAATACAATTCCATTACTCTTTCCACTGAAGGCCTCTTGCACGATGCCTAGGATTTGCACAACACGTCTGGAAAGTTGTGTGTATAGACCCTGGCTAATGCAATAGCTAATATTGATGTATACAGATTTGTGTTAAAGAATGGAGTATACAGTGGGTATAGAAAAGAATCACCCCCCTGTGTGGCAAATTTTACATTTTGAATTTTTAAAAATCGTAGTTTCACCAGAATGGTAAAAAACTTTGTGACTTTTATGGAACTTGGTACGTGAACACACAAAAAAAATTGTGGGCATGATTCGAAAAAGCTAAGTGGTCGTAAAAAAATAGTCACTCATGGTCTTCGGTCAAAAATGACCGACCATAGGAAATGAATGGGAAATAAAGAACATGTTTGTGTTTACAATCTACAAATTTCTATGCAGAAAAAAATTGCACAGCAATGAAGGGGTGAAACTCTAAAACATCTAGAGTGCAAAGTCAACACACCAACTCACACACACGCGGACACACACTTGTACACACACACACACACACACATGAACTGGTGTGACTAACACTGCAACTATGTAAAATAAAATCAATAATTCAACTACAATGCAGTAAAAAAGTGGACAGAAGGAAGGGGTTACACTCTAAAACATCAAGAGTGTAAAACAGATACATCTACTCACACACACTTACTTACACACACTCACAGACACACACATACAAAATTATACATACTCAAATTAATTGGTATGGCTATAACCACATAGCCAAAATGAGTCAGAAGACTGAAATAAGAGGTTAAAATCAGATCAGACCCAGAAGGATTAAGCTCTGATAAAGCATTCCTGTTAATTTTTGCTACATTTTTATAGAATTTTAATGTTTTGTGTAACAAAATGTTTTTTGTGTTCAGGTTTGAATGTAGTAATAATAATGCAAAAACCTACACTTCAAATCAACATTTAAAACAACAAAAAATATAAACTTTGACAATGCCTTAATATACATTTAAATCCACAACCAAATAAAAGTCAACAATTATGCATAAAAACAACTAGGGAATTCACAAGCCTCTCTATAGAGTCCTATACAGGAATCTAGTGGTTGCACCATGAAATTACAGGTTATTCTTTTTTTGCTCTCACCAGGAGGTGCTATTCTGCCTTCAAAAATAGGATTTCAAAGGCCTAGTCTCTATTTTAATCTGAAATAC
>NW_015555724.1:238057-243524 GCF_001515605.1 Sinocyclocheilus anshuiensis
AATTTCAGGTGTCCGGTCACTTTTGACCACGAAGACCATGAGTGTGACTCCCAAATGAGGAGCGCACAAGGGTTAAAATATTCACATTTTGTTGCTTTGCAGTCCTGCTAAACTTGTTGCTATGATACATTTTAGAGTGTGAACTGCTGCTGTTTGTAGTTTTAACCCATATTTAGTGAAAAAAGTATATACTATTAATATAATAATATTTACGTGCTTAAAACAAGTAAAACAAGTAAGTGGGTCTATAAGGGTTAATAGACAACAAGAAGCTTCCAACAAAATATTTCCAGTGTTCCCAGTGTTCTAACTTTCTCTCTATCTCTCTCTCTCTGACCGGTAGATATCCTGGCCTCCTTCACCTTCTCGGCGAGATGAATGCAAGTGGGCTGGGAAGGACGTCCAGGTAAGTGCTTCTCTTTCACTTTGTATTTTTTTCCATCCTCTCTCTTCTGTCCTCTCCACAACCCTGAGATCTGTCGGATAGACCTCACTGATGCAGTGAACTGCTTGTTTGTCTGCACTGTTCCACTTCTCTCTGCTTCATCTCTCTTATGTCTCGCTTTGTAGTACATGTATGCATGATATAACTCATAATTAGATCAGCAAAATGAAACTACATAAATGATTACACAAAAATCTGTAACTGTGAAGAGAGCGATGATCAGATCTAATATTTTACTAAATATATATTGGTAATATACTTTGGTAATAATAAGAAATGTTATTTGAGCAGCACAATAACATTAATTCATGAAGGATCATGCGACTTTGAAGACTGGCGTAATGATGCAGAAAATTCAGCTTTGCATCACAAAAATAAATTACATTTTAAAATTCTTTCAAATAGAAAACAGTTCTTTTAAATTGTAATAATATTTCACAATATTTTACTTTATTTTTAATCAAATAAATGCAACCTTGGTGAGCATATGAGAGTTTGTTCAAAAACATTAAAAAATCTGACCCCAAACTTTTGAGCAGAAGTGTGTGTTTACATAGTACCTCAGCGTTTAAAAGAGCAATACAATATTTTTTTTCCCATTATATACTGTATGTCTTTTATTGAAAGTAAATGTAATATTTGAGATGGATCCAAAATCAAGAAACGATTGGTTTGCTTTTGACAAGAACCGCTCATTCTGTGAAGGTAAAGCTGAGCTTGTCTGTCATCTGTCTTTTGCTTTCACAAACAAAGTTGAAGGTTTCTCTCAGAAAATCAGTTCAGCAGATGTCAGTGGAAGAATGAATAAAAACCAAATCACTGAATTGTGGGACAACGGTGTATAAACACTTTCCAGGCTGGGCTGCCATTTGCTCTCATAAATTCCATCGCAGATCCTGCCCGAGGCGCTGCCTTGAACATATAGAGCCATAGAAAGCGGCCCTCGGCGCTGTTAGCATCATAAAGAAACTGTAAGGTTGGTTGGGTTTCAATGGTACTTATTTGAATTGCAATAACATGCAGTTTGATGTAAACATGGTTTCGATGAATGGCGGGGTGCTCACTGAAAGATGGCTTTTATGTGAAGAGAGTGGTGCTGGTCAAAAGAGACAGATTGACTGAGGCTTGTTCTGTTCAAAGAGAGGTTGGCTCAAGCTTGTTTGAAGTAAGTGGGACTACGTCAATTTAGGGCCCTTTTGAGGGCCAGTGAAGGTAGAAAACGGCTGGTCCTGTTGAAGGATCTCAGCCGCAATTTGTAAGAAACAAAAAGAGAGTGAGATAGGTGCTATTCTGCCTTCAAAAATAGGATTTCAAAGGCCTAGTCTCTATTTTAATCTGAAATACAGCATTAATTAAAAAATAGGGTTAGGGTTAGGGTTAGAAAATCATTTTGTACTGTTTTCAATGGGAAAAATTGATCATCATTATTGCATACATATTAATTAGTACCATAAAATTCTCTCAAAATACAAAATAAAAAACAAAAAATATTATTGAACAAAAATATATTAGATTGATTTTACTGAAGAAAAAGTGAAATTTCAGGTGTCCGGTCACTTTTGACCACGAAGACCATGAGTGTGACTCCCAAATGAGGAGCGCACAAGGGTTAAAAAAAAATCTCACCAACCTCAAACTGGTAAACTAGAATAGTAGTGTACATATGCATATTTTCTAAAAGAGACTAGGTAATAGGTATTGGTGAAATCTCACATTGTAATGCCCATAGCAAACATCTTCTCATATTCCTCTCTGGAAGAATAGTTTGGAATGACCTGAAACAAAACAAGAAGATAAAGAGATGCACCCTTATGGGTAAAAATAACCCATGCTCATGCATAAAGGCCTGTGTGTATCTTACCATGCCGTTTGTGATTACACAGCGTGGAGAAGAAGGGAGGCTGGGAAAAAGACCCAATGGATGACCACTGTACATCACAAGGGTCTGCTCTTCAGTCATGGTGCTCAGATAGTGAAATACCAACCAGAACTATGTATACAAACACACACATAAACACAGTATATACGTAGAAAAAGGTGTATTATAGGTGTATAAAATATAACATTACAGATACATAAATCTGTACAAATCTACCTGCGCCCAGTTGCTGAACACCTGTCCGTTTCCTCCATATGTGACAAGCTCTTGTGGGAACTGCGAGCAGACAAGCATTAAAATGAGAGCGTATTTTAGAGATACAGTACTTACACCATAAAATATGATCTTCAAGAAGGAAAAGGAAGATCTATAGGTCTAAAAGAAGAGGCCCCCTTGCTGAATGAACCTCCCAGCCATTTCTGGATTATTACATATCACATGTGAAAATGTACCTGTGCTACAGCAGGATCCAGGTTGTTCATTATCATAAGCATGATGGAAGCAGCTTGTCTTGTTCTGCATGGGTACTGATCAATAGGATAGGCTCTATAACACACACATACAGTCACAGATACGGTGTGAAATGCTATGGTCAAGACATGGTATATTAATACAGTTGTCCCTGTATGCTGTGCAATTGCTTATACCTCATACGTAGTGTAGGACAGAAGCGGTACATGTAAATGTGTCCATACTGTCTGAGCTCCTGCGCAAACTCTGTAGCCAGAGTCGCATGCAGATTTGGAGGAAAGTATCTCAAAGCGTTCCTCAAAGCCAGCTAGAGAGACAGAGAAACAGACTATGACAGAGGAGAGTTCAGTAGAGTTTAACTGAAGGGACAGACTGAGTGATCATGATGCAATCAAGTTACAAAATGTTTTGGTCTCTGTCCCTCATCCCCCATTTCACTGAGCATTCGTTCCTTTCTCTCTTACAAAACTCAGACTCTTATCTTCTCTAATGATTGACAGGGCTCACAGTGTGGAAAGATTTGGAAGATTTTGTATTTTTAACCACTGCTGATCACCGCGTAGAATTTAAACCTCCTAATTCATTTAAAAATCTACAGTTCAAAAGTTTGGGCTCAGTAAGGTTGACCATGAGTGCGACTCCCAAATGAGGAGCGCACAAGGGTTAAAATATTCACATTTTGTTGCTTTGCAGTCCTGCTAAACTTGTTGCTATGATACATTTTAGAGTGTGAACTGCTGCTGTTTGTAGTTTTAACCCATATTTAGTGAAAAAAGTATATACTATTAATATAATAATATTTACGTGCTTAAAACAAGTAGGTTGCTACAGTGGGTCTATAAGGGTTAATAGACAACAAGAAGCTTCCAACAAAATATTTCCAGTGTTCTTTCGCCTTTAACTTTCTCTCTATCTCTCTCTCTCTGACCGGTAGATATCCTGGCCTCCTTCACCTTCTCGACGAGATGAATGCAAGTGGGCTGGGAAGGACGTCCAGGTAAGTGCTTCTCTTTCGCTTTGAATTTTTTTTTTTCCCATCCTCTCTCTTCTGTCCTCTCCACAACCCTGAGATCTGTCGGATAGTTCTCACTGATGCAGTGAACTGCTTGTTTGTCTGCACTGTTTTACTTCTCTCTGCTTCATCTCTCATGTCTCACTTTGTAGTACACGTATGCGTGATATAACTTTATGATTAGCAAGATCAGCAAGATGAAACTATATAAATGATTACACAAAAATCTGTAGCTGTGAACAGAGTGATTATCTGAGCTAATGTTTTAATGAATTTTCAACACTGATAATAATAATAGACGTTTCTCGAGCAGCGAATCAGCACACTAGAATGATTTCTGAAGTAATGATGCTGAAAATTCAGCTTTGCATCACAGAAATAAATTGCATTGTAAAATGATTTAAAATAGAAAACAGTTATTTTAAATTGTAATAATATTTCACAATATTAGTATTTTTTGTTGTAATTTTAATCAAATAAATGCAGCCTTGGAAAGCATGAGACTGTTTTAAAACAGTAAAAAAAAATCTTACTGACCCCAAATTTTTGAGCAGCAGTGAATGTTTTCATAGTATGTCAGCTTTCGAAAGAGCAATAAAAAAATATATTTTTTCCATTTTATATGTCTTTTATTGAAAGTAAATATAATATTTGAGATGGTTCCAAAAACAAGACACGATTGGTTTGCTTTGGACAAGAACTGCTCGTTCTGAGAAGGTAAAGCTGAGCTTGTCTGTCATTCGTCTTTTGATTTCACAAACAAAGTTGAAGGTTTCTCCCACAAGATCAGCTCAGCAGATGTCAATAGAAGAATGAATAAAAACCAAATCACTGAATTGTGGGACAACGGTGTGTAAACACTTTCCAGACTAGGCTGCCATTTGCTCTCATAAATTCCATCACAGATCCTGCCCGAGGCGCTGCCTTGAACATATAAAGCCATAGAAAGCGGCCCTCGGCGATGTTAGCATCATAAAGAAACTATAAGGTTGGTTGGGTCTCAAAGGCTCTTATTTGAATGGCAATAACATGCATTGTGTGAGATTTTGATGCAAACATGTTCCTGATGAATGACAGGGTGCTCACTGAAAGATGGCTTTTATGTGAAGAGAGGGGTGCGGGTGAAAAGAGACAGATTGACTGAGGCTTGTTCTGCTCAAAGAGAGCTTGACTCAAGCTTGTTTGAAGTAAGTGGGACAATGTCAATCTAGGGCACTTTTCAGGGCCAATGAAGGAAGAAAACGGCTGGTCCTGTTGAAGGATCTCAGCCACAATTTGTAAGAAACAAAAAGAGAGTGAGATGAATGCTTATGAAGCGCAGGTCTTCACAAAAACAGCCACTTGTGTTGGTGGCAGTGATGCATGTTAGGTCAAATTAGACAAGTGTTTAAATGCATCTGTTGACTTTGACATTAACATAAAAATAACATTTATTTTGTAAAAAAATATATTTTTTTATTTTTTATTTTATTTTTTTAACATTTAATTTTATTTGTTATTACATTTTAATTTAATTTAGTTTAGTTTAATTATTTTTATTTCATCCACAATTGTAATTTGTAAGTGTTTTAAATGCATTTGTAGACTTTGAAATAACTAACTTTAGCATAAAATATTGACATTTAATTGAATTTAATTGAATTGAATTTATTTTATTTTA
>NW_015555724.1:244305-258390 GCF_001515605.1 Sinocyclocheilus anshuiensis
TTTGTTGTAATTTTAATAAAATAAATGCAGCCTTGGAAAGCATGAGACTGTTTTAAAACAGTAAAAAAAAATCTTACTGACCCCAAATTTTTGAGCAGCAGTAAATGTTTTCATAGTATGTCAGCTTTCGAAAGAGCAATAAAAAAATATATTTTTTCCATTTTATATGTCTTTTATTGAAAGTAAATATAATATTTGAGATGGTTCCAAAAACAAGACACGATTGGTTTGCTTTGGACAAGAACTGCTCGTTCTGAGAAGGTAAAGCTGAGCTTGTCTGTCATTCGTCTTTTGATTTCACAAACAAAGTTGAAGGTTTCTCCCACAAGATCAGCTCAGCAGATGTCAATAGAAGAATGAATAAAAACCAAATCACTGAATTGTGGGACAACGGTGTATAAACACTTTCCAGACTAGGCTGCCATTTGCTCTCATAAATTCCATCACAGATCCTGCCCGAGGCGCTGCCTTGAACATATAAAGCCATAGAAAGCGGCCCTCGGCGATGTTAGCATCATAAAGAAACTATAAGGTTGGTTGGGTCTCAAAGGCTCTTATTTGAATGGCAATAACATGCATTGTGTGAGATTTTGATGCAAACATGTTCCTGATGAATGACAGGGTGCTCACTGAAAGATGGCTTTTATGTGAAGAGAGGGGTGCGGGTGAAAAGAGACAGATTGACTGAGGCTTGTTCTGCTCAAAGAGAGCTTGACTCAAGCTTGTTTGAAGTAAGTGGGACAATGTCAATCTAGGGCACTTTTCAGGGCCAATGAAGGAAGAAAACGGCTGGTCCTGTTGAAGGATCTCAGCCACAATTTGTAAGAAACAAAAAGAGAGTGAGATGAATGCTTATGAAGCGCAGGTCTTCACAAAAACAGCCACTTGTGTTGGTGGCAGTGATGCATGTTAGGTCAAATTAGACAAGTGTTTAAATGCATCTGTTGACTTTGACATTAACATAAAAATAACATTTATTTTGTAAAAAAATATATTTTTTTATTTTTTATTTTATTTTTTTAACATTTAATTTTATTTGTTATTACATTTTAATTTAATTTAGTTTAGTTTAATTATTTTTATTTCATCCACAATTGTAATTTGTAAGTGTTTTAAATGCATTTGTAGACTTTGAAATAACTAACTTTAGCATAAAATATTGACATTTAATTGAATTTAATTGAATTGAATTTATTTTATTTTATTTTATTTTACTTTATTTTATTTTATTTTATTTTAGTTTAGTTTAGTTTAGTTTAGTTTAGTTTAGTTTAGTTTAGTTTAGTTTAGTTTAGTTTAGTTTAGTACAGATAGGCTTGGTCAAAACCAAGATTGCATGGACAAAGCAACTTTTTAAAATCTTTTTTAAATAGCAAGATGACTCCAAACTGTTTTCCTATTGGTTATTGTGCAATTTCACTATCAATTAATGTGTATGGAAGTAACAAACCACTATTACGAAGGTGAACCAGCAACATGTTGAGTGGAGAACTTAAACTTTAATTAAAGGTGTGTACAGAAACATGTCACTTTAAATTAAGTTTGAGTTATGCAATTAACAAATGTTTGCTGGTTGCTGGGAGAAATCACCGTACAAATGAGTTACATATAATTATCAAGGTATGTTAAGTTGGGATAGGAGGTTGGAGAAATTCAGCTTAACTAAAGTATCAGTCAGTCAATATTGATGGAGTAGAAAAAGCCAAATCTTTGAGTCACATATTATATGTTGTCATACTTTTCTGTAAACCTTTTCCACATTAGATGAGTCACTTCAGTCCGTTCCAGATGAGACTTGCTCAGACACGTGGTTTAACACAACTGAGGAGCTTCTGAACACACACATGCACATTTCCATAGGCACAATCCCTGCTCAGATGCTACAGTGGAGCTGACAAACACAAACATACACACACACACACACACACTAACCCTGGGAGTACAGGCCACTGGGGAGCTATGGACGCCCATAACAGGATTTCCCTGTTAATGCACTAAACACCCGGCTGAAAAACAACTCCAGCTGTTGTAATATTTTCCTTTTAAAAAAAGAGCTTTGTAAGAGCATATTGGTCAGCTGTGCTGCTGCATGTGGAATTCTGCTACAGGAGTTTGATGCACACAGAAATGACACACATTAGCCACAATAAACGGAAAAAAAAAGGAATTATGCAATATCAAAGAACATGAAATGATTGGGTCAGTCCACAGATTATAGCATGACAATCTGAGGACATCAAAACAAAACTGTCATGCAACATAAACCTATGAAGGTGATAATATAAGGGTAATTATTAGTGAATGTATGAAGTCAGTTCCCCTCAAGCTCACACAGTTGTCCTAATCACAGGTTTTTGTCATCATATTAACTATGTTCCATGAACTGTTGAAAACCAGAAAGTAAACAAATACTTCATCCATCTTCCCTACTGTTCAAAAGCTTAGGGTCGATAGAATTTTAAATTTCTTTATTATATATAGAATATATTTTCAAATATAATTTATTCCTGTGATGGCAAAGCTGAATTTTTGCCATCATTACTCCAGTCTTCAGTGTCACATGATCCTTCAGAAATCATGCTAATATGCTGATTAGCTGCTCAAAAAAAACAAATCTGATTATTATCAATGTTGAAAACAGTTAACCCCTTAAAAAAACGATACATTTTGTGTCACTTTTGATCAATTGAATGCATCCTTGCTAAATAAAAGTAAAATATTTTAATGCATTTTATTTTATTTTACAGATAAGATTATTTTTTAATGCATGCAACTTGTTTTTATATTTTGCTACCTAATTATTTTGTTATTTTTAAACTTGTTGACATGTGTGTCCTAAGTGTCCAAATACTTTCTTTGGCCACTGTATGCATGTGTGTGTGTGTGTGATAAGCTGTGTCTGTCAGCATTTGTTGACACAGATGGGATGTGTTTATTTATCTGAGAACGCAGTGGTAACTGTGAATCGAGAAATATAGAAACACCACTGATGTAGTTTGCTTTGCTCTCTGTCAAGTTCAAGGTGTTGTTTTGGAAGTTTCTGTTGGTAAAATATTGGCTACATCACTATAAATGCTATGTTTTCTGTTCATAAATTGATGTAGTTTTATTCTCTTTCTCTGCAGAAGGAGTGCTCTAACTTCATAAAGGTTCTGCAGCCGTTTAATCAGACGCACTTGTATGTGTGTGGAACAGGAGCCTTCCATCCCGTCTGTGCTTATGTGGAAGTGGGCAAACGCCCGGAGGTAAATACATCCCACATCAGTTGTTCTTTCACAGTTTATTGGTGGTTCTATTTTATCAAATTATTGTTATGTCACTTTTGATTATTTAGAAGCTTTGGTCACTCAGATAAGACCTAAAAATTATGCTAAAATTTTTCGAATCACAGTAGCCTTAAAATGTGACGGAAATTTGATAATTGTTTCAATGTGGTTTGTCATTTGCACAAAGATTGATTTTGTGCTCATTTCTATCCAGGACAACATCTTTCGGCTAGGGTCATCAAACCTTGAGAATGGCCGTGGAAAGAGTCCCTATGACCCCAAACTCCTGACTGCTTCCATGCTGATCGGTGAGTGATGCTGAATATGAACGACTGATTTTCTGGTTAATATTTAAGTTCACTGTAATCCTACCTGTCAAAATTTAATTTGAAGGGTCTTAAAAAGTTTGTACAGGTAGATGTCTTTCATAACAACAACAAAAAAAATCATTAATTCATTTTCTTAGCTTCACATTTTTACATGGGTGGTGTAAAGTCACATGACTAGATCCATTTCCCGCTCTGAAATTTAGATAAGATTAGATTTAACTTTATTGTCATTGTGTAGGGTACAGTACAAAGTCAATGAAATGCAGAAGCATCTAACTAAAAGCACAAATTGCAATATATCATATAATACACATAAACTTACAAGTATTATATAATTTATGTTAAGTGCATTTACAATGCATATGGTAGACCAGTCAGTGCAAATAAGTAACAGTATATTTAGAAGATGCCCTAGTTGTGAAGGTGGTAGTAATGGTACAGGAATGATGCAGGTGTCTGTGTCCAAATTCTATGAAAACAAATAAGTAATAGGTTACTGGTACCATAATACAAATGAAATGCACAGATAAGACATAAACATATCTAAGATCAAGTATATGACGAGTGGGAAAAAAAACTGAAACTCATGCTGTTATCTGACTGATTCAAAAATATAATTATTTATTTTAATACATTTATTTATTCTAGATATTTATTAATTATAGTTTAATGTTACTTTATTGTTTTCAACATTTTTATAATAATAATAATAATAATAAACAACATTTTTTAAAAACTCTAATACATTAAAAGTATTTTATTTTAGAATATAGAATAGAATAGAATAGAATAGAATAGAATAGAAAATGTGTGTAGGTTGTCCAGTGGGGTCCAAGTATGAGACAACACTTGAAAACAAAAGATTCAAAATCTAATTTAAATATAGAAAAAAAAAGAACATTTTAGGATTTGCACACACACAGTCCCGTTCTCTCACGCCATCCTTGAGCCTGAAATTGCCTGTGAGTGTTGACTGTCACACCTCTTTGAGTCCTCACCTGAGCTGTTATTAAAGTTTACAAAACCCAGACTGAACTAGTTCCTCCTGCCTCCTGACATTTCATTCTCGCCATCCATATTGAACTCACATTAACCATCCTAAATATGAGTTTTAATTAGTGTTTTTGATCATCAGATGGGGAACTTTATGCTGGGACATCAGCTGACTTCATGGGCCGGGACTTTGCCATTTTCCGAACGTTAGGCAAGCACCATCCAATCAGAACAGAGCAGCACGACTCCAGATGGCTCAACGGTGAGACACAAATACATATTTACACACATTACTCATGATCAGTGTTGGGGAAAGTTACTTTTAAAAGTAATGCGTTACAATATTGCGTTACTCCATAAAAAAGTAACTAATTACGTTACTTAGTTAATTTTTATGGAAAGTAATGCATTACGTTACTTTTGCGTTACTTTTTAAATCTGGACAGGGCTTGCTTGTTTGTTTTTAAAATAAAAAGTTATATTTTTGGCAAATATAAAAGCCTTTTCACACCAAAAGTGCATGAATAAGCCTCAGGCTGAAGGGAAAGTAAATTTAAGTCCGTACAGTAGAATGCAGAAGAAGAAATTTCAACACGCTTCAGCAATAAAAAAAGACTCACGAATGTTTGTCTAGAGTAATTTTTGCTTATTAGTATGGTTGAACTGGATCATCGAAGGTCAGAAGCAAAGACATTGGTTAATAGAATGGGATTAAATACATAAAGGATATTTGTGTTGTTTAACATTTAATTATTGCATATTCTGAGTTGCATTATTTTTATTCATTTTGAGGAATACTGAATCTGCGTTACTTGTAATGAGTTACCCCCAACACTGCTCATGATATATATATATTAAATGACTGCAAACATATAAATATACTATATACGCATACACTACCATACATACATACACTACCAACAAGAGTAATATTGTGAAACATTATTAGTTTAAAATAACAGTTTTCTATTTTAACATATTTAAAATGCCATTTAGTCATTTATTATTATGCAAAGCTGAACTTCTTCCATTACTTATTTTTTGTTAACCAAAGGAACAATTAAAGAGTAAATCAATGCCTTTGGCTCCAGTGAACAAGTTTTGCGTAATAGGAGTGTTTGCGCACTTGTATGTGTATGTGTATGTGTATGTGCATGTAGATGTGGTGAGGTGACTGTGTAGGTCAATGTGAGCTGGTGCAACAGTAATGTGATGTGAGATGTATGTGATGTGGCTCTTGCTTCTCAGTGAATACAGCAATAACCCTGAATAGCCATGAAAAACAGGCTGTTTAGAGCTGGGGCCCACAACATCGTAAACAGAGTCTATACACACTTAACATCTCATTAAGACGCACACACACACACACATGAAAATCAGACCTATTCAACTATATGAACAATGAAGCTTAAAAATCAGAAAATCTGAAATGGTCAGTACTCTTGCAATTAAAGTTATTGGTCCACACTAGTTTTGGCTAAATTATTTTTGCTGTATTATGTATTTTTATTATTTTGTGTTAATGTGTTGTTTGTTGTCCTTCCAGATCCTAGATTTATCAGTGTGCATCTCATCCCAGAGAGCGAAAACCCTGAAGACGACAAGATCTATCTGTTCTTCAGAGAGAACGCTATTGATGGAGAGCAAATCAGCAAAGCTACACAAGCCAGAATCGGACAGTTGTGCAAGGTACAGATACTCTTCACACATACATACACTAAAGGACCACAAACACATGACCCCACAGGCTGGTCCACTAAAAAAAAAAGGACATTTTATAGCTCAGAAGTCTCAGTATGTTTTATCTTTGCCCAGGATGCAACATAGGATCATTGGAAACAACGGGCCTCTGCCTATATTTTTGCTACAACCTCAACACTTTTACCATAGCGCTTGATTTGTAAACTAGTACATTTTGAAGTCTGCATCACATAACCAGCTCCATGTGTATGGCTTTTCTGACATAGTAAACTTGCTCAGTAGCTCACCTGGTACAGCATTGAACTTGCGCTGCGAAGTGCTCAGGTACCAATCTTGTGAAACACGACATGACAATAGACATAAAAGACTCGTAGAAGCAAGCTAAAATGGAATAGTTGCTTCAGCAAATGCATTTTTATCTCATGTTTGCTTTTGTTAAAGGGGTCCTATTATGCTTTTTCACCTTTTCAACTTTAGTTAGTCTGTAATGTTGCTGTTTGAGCATAAAAACAGCCAGACTGGGGAGAGAGGTGTTGTAATAATGTAAAATATGTGAAAAATAATGTGTTTTTCGAACAACCTAGTATGAGAGCCTGTTCTAGTACCCCCCCAAAACAAAATCAAGACTTTGTAAAAGAGCATAATAGGACCCCTTTAACACTGTCGGTTAGGTTTAGGGTAGGGTTTAGTATAGGTGTTACGTTATTTTCAAATGTGATCAAATGTGACTCATCAGACATTTCATTTCCAAACTGCCATGATACGTACAACAGCCAATGTAATAAAACGTTGCTAGATCCACTTCCATCTGTTTCGGATAAAACCGAACGCGCAACTGACTGGACATTTCACTTTGAAAGTGTCGCAAAACAAGCAAGAAGCAACGTAACATAATTTTGCAAGAATCGACAATACCATTCTGACTTTGTTGATATCTTAGCAAATTTGAGCACAGTTCAGTACTCTTTTTCTCAGAAAAATACTTTAAGAGACTGCTTCCATTTAATCTTGTTGTATAGAAGACACGATTGAGATATTAACTAGATCTTATTTGTGATTTTTCTTTACCATGGTAATGCATACACAAAACGTTGCTTCATTCCTCTCCTCCTCATGGTGGCAGGAAGGCCCAGCCAGTGTTTTTGCATTTGGCTTCACCTCTGTTTTGTGGCCTTGCTCTCACCCCCCACGTGAAATTTAAGAGATGCCTAAAATGTCACAGGAGCCATCAGCCGAGAGAACAAAGACTCCTCTGTGGAGAAAATGTGAGACTTTGGCAGACTCACTCAGCTCAAGTGCGAGTCTACAGCTTGAAGAGGTAGAAAGGTGTTCTCAATTACAGCTCGCTCGGTATTCTGGTATGACTGGAATCCTCCCTTCACCGGCACAGACAATTGTCTTATTATGCCGAGTGTATGTTTAGTTTATGTAACACATTTTCCCGCCTTGCTAATTAGAACTGATCAATCCACAGCGACGGAGACTGTTATTATTGCTCATTTGTTTCTCGTGCTGACTGCTAGGTTTTTTGTGTAAAACAAGATTGAAGACACCTGTGTGTGTGTGTGTGTACACATGCACACACCTCTTTAAAATGAATCATCAATAATTATTCTCTATAAATAAATACTGTCTGTGCAAAGGATGACTGGAGTTATTGTTTTGAGAATTTTATGTTGGAGTGCATTTACCTTAAAGGGGTCATGAAATTAGAAATACATTTTTCCTTGATCTTTTGACATGTAAGAGGTCATTTTACTATAAAAACACACTGTAAGTTTCAGCTCTAAAAACTTCCGTTACTCTAAAAACCGCTTTTATTGAAACCAAGCTGCCAAAATAACTCGTTTAGCTTTATTATGTAATAGAAATGAATACATCAGTGCAAAGCTGACTGTTTATTTTCAACTATGTGAATGTCTCAGTAGAATTCTTTTTTCATGATTCTGTGATAGCATAAATGTAAAAGTTTTGAAAAGTGTCTTAACACACAGGGTGGAAAATAATTTTTTTTAAAGTGAAAATCGTCTCAGGTTACTTATGTAACCATGGTTCCCTGAGTAGGGGAAATTTGCATTGAATTGGCCATGCCCCACAGGAATTTACAGAATTTTAGTTCAAATAAATTTGACAGATATAGTCAACAGAGTACCATACAGATGGTATTCCGGGAAGTGAAATGTTCATCCACACTAGTCCATAAATATTTACATTTTTTTAAACTACTTTTTTTTTTTATTTTTTACATTTTCAAATGCAGATGTCAAGTCAAAATTCAGAGTTTGCATTGACAAACGTTCTTTTTTTATTGTTAAAGCTTAATGGAGTTATATGAATTTTTTTGAATTTCCTAATTTAACTTCCTTAAATTCAAATTAGTTTTATACCTCAATTCGGTTAAAATGGAATTTAAAAGGATTCTTTGTTCAATTCTGAATGGCACATAGCCCTGCCTATAGCATCACGTAAAAATTTAAAAATGTAGTGCTAATTATATTCTTTTACACATTAGCTTGTCTGAAGTAAATGTTAAGTAAAATGATACAAGTACATTTTAATTTGTTCCTGACAGAACGATTTTGGAGGCCACAGGAGTTTGGTGAACAAATGGACCACCTTTCTGAAGGCCCGTTTAATCTGCTCCGTTCCTGGCCTGAACGGCATCGACACACACTTTGATGAACTACGTAAGTTACCCATGCTATGACAATACCTTCAGATTTTGCTCTACTGTTCTGTTTTGGCATATTTGGTTGTCCACTCACTAAAAAAAAATGTTGCTCGTTTTCAGAGGATGTTTTTCTCATGAGCTCCAAGGATCCCAAAAACCCTATTATCTATGCTGTATTTACAACATCCAGGTATTAAAATATCCAATTTACACCAAATTCCCTTTTCCCACCAAGCCTGAATGCTTATTCTGTCTTTTTGTATTCAAAGCTTGATAATTATGTCTCAAGTCCCTAAAGGCGAAGCTGTCAAATAACTCATAATTGCTGTTTCTCGGGTTTACAGTAACATCTTTAAGGGCTCAGCAGTGTGTATGTACGGTATGGCGGATATCAGGAGGGTGTTTCTGGGCCCCTATGCCCACCGAGATGGACCCAACTACCAATGGGTACCGTTTTTGGGTAGAGTGCCATATCCAAGACCTGGCACGGTAAGACGGCCAATCAGTGCTGATGCCTTTGTACATTTTACTTTCAAATTAAAGTGACTTGCCTGCCTGGATTTTAACAAATGTTCTTCTGGATGTTGACAGTGCCCCAGCAAAACGTTTGATGGTTTTGAATCAACAAAGGACTTTCCTGATGACGTTATCACTTTTGCCAGAAGCCATCCGGCCATGTACAACCCAGTGTTCCCCATCAACAACCGTCCAATCATAATCAAAACCGATGTTGACTATCAGTTTACTCAGATAGTGGTGGACAGGGTGGAGGCAGAGGACGGCCAGTATGATGTTATGTTTATTGGCACTGGTGAGTAGAATTAAGATTTTTTTAAATAATGTTATTTACATGTTTTTTTTTTTTGGTATATGCTAGATGTAAAACACAAGTTAATAATTTTATTTTTCCACCATAGACATGGGCACAGTTCTTAAGGTGGTTTCCATCCCCAGAGGAACATGGCATGACCTTGAAGAAGTCCTGTTGGAAGAGATGACTGTGTTCAGAGTGGGTTTATAGAGCTTATTATACTAATTTATTCCTAATTGGTACATTATTAGGATTGTTCATTGAAAACTATTTAGTGTACATTCCAACACCGTCGAATTTTTCTACTAAAATACCTCAAAGGAATTATTTTTTAGGTTTTTAATACTTTTTCCATTTTTCATACTGATAAATATTTTGTAATATAAAGTATTAAAAACACTTATTTTTTTCACAGGAGCCATCAGCTATTACTGCGATGGAACTCTCCACAAAGCAGGTTGGTATTATTAGAACTTCAAACAACTGATCTCTTAATGCAATAAAGGTGGTGAAAGCAGCTCTTTATAAGTGGCAGCACTGAACATGATTCCATTAGGCAAGTCTGAAGAACATAACTGGTTTAATAAGTGAAGTGCAGGGAAAATAATGAATCTAAAAGAGTGAAATAGGCCTAATGCTTAATAGAACACAGTGGGTCTCATTCACTAATATTTGTATACAAGTGGACAGAAATTCACAACAGCGGTGCATATTTGTTCTTATCCTTGTTCTAACATTGTTTAACCCAAATTATTCTATTATATTACTGAATATGATTCCTGAAGGATCATGTGACACTGAAGACTGGAGTAATGGCTGCTGGAAATTCAGCTTTGACATCACAAGATTAAATAACATTTTAAATTATATTAAAATAGTTATTTTTAATTATAATAATATTTCACAATATTACTGGTTTTACTGTATATTTGATCAAATAAATGCAGCCTTGGTGAACATAAAAGTCTTCTTTCAAAAACATTAAAAAATCGTATCAACCTCAAGTGTTTGGATGATAATATATATAAGTAAAAGTTAAAAGAATTCAGCTTAACACATTCTAACATGCTTTTTATGTTAAAATGTGGGCCACTAGAAGTCTGTTTGCATATATGTAGCTCTAATTGATTCTAAATATTATCCTAGATTTAAATCATAAAACTATTCACTCACAATAAGAACCAAAAAGTCTAACAGGTGATCTAGCCAGAACTAGCCAGCATGTGAGCTTTTTGAAAAAGCGCGAACTGGTCCGCCAAGTTAGCACTGGGTGTTTTGTGGGGAAATTGTCATGCCGCACTGCATTTTGTTGACAGAGGTGATATAGACCAGCCAGATTTATCATGTACCAAAAAACCCAACACAGTAAACCAACAGTCTTCTGATTTCCAACCATGCATAACACCTCCCTAACATCTTTTATTGGCTTTGGAACAGCATTTCTATCAAATAGCCTTAGCCCTAATTCTAACCTAGCACTAAAAACAGAAGAAAATTTGGTTTATTAATAGAAATTGTTGCTCCAAGACCAAGAATGAGGTTGATCCAACTTGCAGATCTTACTACTTGACGTTATGTTAAGTGTGATAACATGCTAGCAAGAAAGCAGTCACTGCGTCATACTTCCCTTAACATCTCTTCATAAAATAAAATTCAGGATGTGCGGGGAAAGTATAAATTTGAAGCCAAAGAGAAAATTGCAACTGTTCATAACAGTGTTTTAATGAAAGCTCTGCATACATGCCGTACATGTCAGGTTAGTGTTTTTAATTAAAGCTTTTGAAATGAAACGCAGCCTAAAAAGGTCATTCCGCTATGTTAATGACATATTTAACTGCTGAGAAACTGTTTCACAGCTGTTGCAAAAATACAGGCTCTAGAACGTGCATTTACACACGTCCGTTCAAAAGCTTAGGGTCTATAAGATTTCTGAATGTTTTTGAATGAAGTCTCTTATGTTCCTGCATTTATTTGATCATAAAAACAGTAATATTGTGAAATATTATTACAATTTTAAATAACTGGTTTCTATTTGAGTATATTTTATCATTTAATTTATTCCTGTGATGCAGAGCTGATATTTCAGCATTATTACTCCAGTCTTCAGTGTCACATGATCCTTCAGAAATCATGGTGCTCAAACATTTTTTACTATCAATGTTGAAAAGTATCCATTAAAAAAGAAAAACCTTACTGACCACAAACTTTTAAATGATACATGGTGTACATCGTGTGATCACATTAATGGGGACCACACACAGACTTCCTGTATCGGACACACCTCATTACAGTGGCACCGCTAACCCACAGCACTGCGCTCTGACATTTCATAGTTCAGATTTAAAAGGATGGCAGAAGAAAATGAAAGACTCTTGGTCTCTCTTGGCCTTGAATCCCTATAGACCTGAAACACGCTGAGAGACACACAGCTGTGATAGACATGCTGGGTGTGACTCTGCTAGTGTGATAGCATATGGTCTGAACTATCAGTTTGTATTCTCACTGTTGGATGTCCTGTTTGTCTGTATCAGGATCAAGAGTTCTCACTTCTTTCTTTGTTGTTTCCCTGTCTATGTGAGCAGATGAGGCAGACGGAGAGAGAGGTTTGCTGGATAAGACAGTGTATGGGGTTGAAAACAGCAGCTCTTTTCTGGAGTGCAGTCCTAAATCCCAGCGTGCCCTTATTTACTGGCATGTGACACTGAAGACTGGAGTAATGGCTGCTGGAAATTCAGCTTTGACATCACAAGATTAAATAACATTTTAAATTATATTAAAATAGTTATTTTTAATTATAATAATATTTCACAATATTACTGGTTTTACTGTATATTTGATCAAATAAATGCAGCCTTGGTGAACATAAAAGTCTTCTTTCAAAAACATTAAAAAATCGTATCAACCTCAAGTGTTTGGATGATAATATATATAAGTAAAAGTTAAAAGAATTCAGCTTAACACATTCTAACATGCTTTTTATGTTAAAATGTGGGCCACTAGAAGTCTGTTTGCATATATGTAGCTCTAATTGATTCTAAATATTATCCTAGATTTAAATCATAAAACTATTCACTCACAATAAGAACCAAAAAGTCTAACAGGTGATCTAGCCAGAACTAGCCAGCATGTGAGCTTTTTGAAAAAGCGCGAACTGGTCCGCCAAGTTAGCACTGGGTGTTTTGTGGGGAAATTGTCATGCCGCACTGCATTTTGTTGACAGAGGTGATATAGACCAGCCAGATTTATCATGTACCAAAAAACCCAACACAGCTCTTACTCTCGGGCTGGGTTACACACACACGTTGCTTGGCCTCCAGCTACATTACGCAGAGCAGGGGCTGCTGTCACAGTCACTCACACAACACGGCAACATGAGGTACTGCCATTAGAGGCCACACACACACACAGACACACACACCAGCTGGTTTTACACCCAGGACTGCAGCGTGAGCTCTCCTTTAGATTGTGTGAATAATCCAGAAGACACTGAGGTTATCTGAAGGGATATATAATTAAACAGCTGTGTACAAGCCCCGAGAAAGTTCCCGTATCCTCAGTGAAACAGCCATTAACTCAGAGATCACACCAGAGCACAGGCCATCAAAACTTTGGCATCATTGTTTTAAGGAAGTCTCAATCTCTCTGCTCTATTTTTACAGCAACAGCTCTATCTGGGATCCGCCATTGGGGTTTCTCAAATGCCGCTGCATCGCTGTGACGTGTACGGGAAGGCCTGCGCTGAGTGCTGTCTGGCGCGTGATCCTTACTGCGCCTGGGACGGCTCACAGTGTTCCCGATACTTTCCAACTGCTAAGAGGTACATTGAGGAACGCCGAAACACTGCAAAATTGATCTAAGATGAAGAAGATGCTCCATGAACTTTGAGTTTTTTCGTCAATGGGCTCTGAATTCCTTTCAGATTTGTTATTATATATCAAAAGTTGCCAGATTTTTCTTTTTCTTTTTACTTATTTGAACTAGATCGAGGTGATGAATTCAATGATTTTTTTTTAGTTGGAGCAAACATGTA
Organism: Sinocyclocheilus anshuiensis; assembly: GCF_001515605.1. NCBI lineage: Eukaryota > Metazoa > Chordata > Actinopteri > Cypriniformes > Cyprinidae > Sinocyclocheilus > Sinocyclocheilus anshuiensis. The sequence goes on from NW_015555724.1 coordinate 258,107, forward strand.
ATTTAAATGAGCTCATATAGCATTGCTATTTTTAGGCTGTAACATTCAACAACATGCAACACTGCAACCTTAAAGGAGTAGTTGACAGTGTTATTTTAGTATTAATTATTTACTGCTATAGTATTTATTCATATTTTGAATTAGCTTTTATTTTTATATTTTCAGTTTTTTATTTAATTTTAGTTTCAGTAATTTGTCATGGGCTTTTGTCATCTTTTTCTATTGAGCATTATTATTATTTTTTTCAGATTTAGTTTTAGTAATGTCAATCCTTTAGTTGCCAA
>NW_015555724.1:258405-267927 GCF_001515605.1 Sinocyclocheilus anshuiensis
GATGCTGAAAATTCAGCTTTGATCACAGGAATAAATTACATTTGAAAATATATTAAAATAGAAAACATGTATTTTCATTTGTAATAATATTTCACAATATTGCTGTTTTTACTGTATTTTTAATCAAATAAATGCAGCCCTGGTGAGCATAAAAGACCTCTGTAACACTTTAGTAAAGGGACCAATTCTGACTAACTAGTTGCTTATTAGCATGCCTATTATTAACATATTGGCTGTTTATTAGTACTTATAAAGCACATATTCTGCATGATCATATTCTACATCCCTAATCCTGCTCAATCCCTAAACTTAATAGCTACCTTACTAACTATTAATAAACAGCAAACTAAGAGTTAATGAGGTTTGTTAATAGCAAGTGTTGGACCTTAAAATAAAGTGTAACCAAAACTGCTTTCAAAAACATAAAATTCTAAATATAAATAAATAAATTTAATTACTGAACCCAAACTATTGAATCATAGTACACTAGTTAACTAGGTAGTATTTTAGCAAATGTTTTAATCCAAAGTGCCAGAACACCTATAACAGGAACAGTCCTCCTGGTTAAGTGTCTTACTCAGGTCACAGTGAAGATGTCTCGCTTCTTGTGGGACTTAAACCAACAGTCTTCTGATTTCCAACCATGCATAACACCTCCCTAACATCTTTTATTGGCTTTGGAACAGCATTTCTATCAAATAGCCTTAGCCCTAATTCTAACCTAGCACTAAAAACAGAAGAAAATTTGGTTTATTAATAGAAATTGTTGCTCCAAGACCAAGAATGAGGTTGATCCAACTTGCAGATCTTACTACTTGACGTTATGTTAAGTGTGATAACATGCTAGCAAGAAAGCAGTCACTGCGTCATACTTCCCTTAACATCTCTTCATAAAATAAAATTCAGGATGTGCGGGGAAAGTATAAATTTGAAGCCAAAGAGAAAATTGCAACTGTTCATAACAGTGTTTTAATGAAAGAGCACATATTCTGCATGATCATATTCTACATCCCTAATCCTGCTCAATCCCTAAATTTAATAGCTACCTTACTAACTATTAATAAACAGCAAACTAAGAGTTAATGAGGTTTGTTAATAGCAAGTGTTGGACCTTAAAATAAAGTGTAACCAAAACTGCTTTCAAACACATAAAATTCTAAATATAAATAAATACATTTCATTACTGAACCCAAACTATTGAATCATAGTACACTAGTTAACTAGGTAGTATTTTAGCAAATGTTTTAATCCGAAGTGCCAGAACACCTATAACAGGAACAGTCCTCCTGGTTAAGTGTCTTACTCAGGTCACAGTGGAGATGTCTCGCTTCTTGTGGGACTTAAACCAACAGTCTTCTGATTTCCAACCATGCATAACACCTCCCTAACATCTTTTATTGGCTTTGGAACAGCATTTCTATCAAATAGCCTTAGCCCTAATTCTAACCTAGCACTAAAAACAGAAGAAAATTTGGTTTATTAATAGAAATTGTTGCTCCAAGACCAAGAATGAGGTTGATCCAACTTGCAGATCTTACTACTTGACGTTATGTTAAGTGTGATAACATGCTAGCAAGAAAGCAGTCACTGCGTCATACTTCCCTTAACATCTCTTCATAAAATAAAATTCAGGATGTGCGGGGAAAGTATAAATTTGAAGCCAAAGAGAAAATTGCAACTGTTCATAACAGTGTTTTAATGAAAGCTCTGCATACATGCCGTACATGTCAGGTTAGTGTTTTTAATTAAAGCTTTTGAAATGAAGCGCAGCCTAAAAAGGTCATTCCGCTATGTTAATGACATATTTAACTGCTGAGAAACTGTTTCACAGCTGTTGCAAAAATACAGGCTCTAGAACGTGCATTTACACACGTCCGTTCAAAAGCTTAGGGTCTATAAGATTTCTGAATGTTTTTGAATGAAGTCTCTTATGTTCCTGCATTTATTTGATCATAAAAACAGTAATATTGTGAAATATTATTACAATTTTAAATAACTGGTTTCTATTTGAGTATATTTTAACATTTAATTTATTCCTGTGATGCAGAGCTGATATTTCAGCATTATTACTCCAGTCTTCAGTGTCACATGATCCTTCAGAAATCATGGTGCTCAAACATTTTTTACTATCAATGTTGAAAAGTATCCATTAAAAAAGAAAAACCTTACTGACCACAAACTTTTAAATGATACATGGTGTACATCGTGTGATCACATTAATGGGGACCACACACAGACTTCCTGTATCGGACACACCTCATTACAGTGGCACCGCTAACCCACAGCACTGCGCTCTGACATTTCATAGTTCAGATTTAAAAGGATGGCAGAAGAAAATGAAAGACTCTTGGTCTCTCTTGGCCTTGAATCCCTATAGACCTGAAACACGCTGAGAGACACACAGCTGTGATAGACATGCTGGGTGTGACTCTGCTAGTGTGATAGCATATGGTCTGAACTATCAGTTTGTATTCTCACTGTTGGATGTCCTGTTTGTCTGTATCAGGATCAAGAGTTCTCACTTCTTTCTTTGTTGTTTCCCTGTCTATGTGAGCAGAAGAGGCAGACGGAGAGAGAGGTTTGCTGGATAAGACAGTGTATGGGGTTGAAAACAGCAGCTCTTTTCTGGAGTGCAGTCCTAAATCCCAGCGTGCCCTTATTTACTGGCAGTTTCAGAGACACGGAGAGGACCTCAAACAAGAGGTATGCTCTGTTGTGTATACAGTGGAGACCAAAAGACCACTAATTATCAGCATGAGTAAAAAGTTGAATTGAAAAATTAATATGATGTTACATTTCTTAGTATTTGGCTTGTCCCTCTTTTACTTAAATGACAGCAGCTGTTGAGCAGCATGGACGTCGAGCTGCTCAGACTTCATGATCATCTCCAGCATGATTTAGGAATGATCCATCAAAGAAAGAGCATCATGTGCTTTAATGGATGCAAAAACATCTGACCTTGTACAGGAGTTCACATGATCAGTGTTACATATATTGATTAGTGACCTAGAAATAGAATCTTAAACATTTTCTTATTCATTTTAAGGTATTTATTTATTCTTTTCATTTAAAATATTATTTTTTTTATTTAAAAAAAAAAAAGAAAATAAATAAATAAATAAAGCCTGCATGACCAGAAAAATCACACTGAATCTGACATTTTCAATGTCCAGTGTGGAAATAAATCAGATTTTCATGTGATATTTGCAGTGTTAAATATCAGGTCATAATTCATGCAAGCTTTTCATCAATCTTACTCATAAAATTCCTCAAGATTGTGTGATTGATTTACCCTGATATCATAAAATAATTCATGAACTGCATCATATATATTCATAATTGTATATAAAGATCACAGAATAGTGCAAAATACATTTAAATATAAATGGATGTACATTAGATATCAAATGTTGTGCAGTTAGTAAGTTAAAATATTCATGTTAATGCATAAATACCGCTTTACAATTCATAAATACAAGTTTTTACAATTTCATATGCTGTAATAAAAAATGATATTGGATTAAATTATGAAATTTGTTGATATGATCAACATGCTATCAGGAATGTTGACTGCTAGAGCAGTGTCTGGTATGGATCATGTTATAAAGATCATCATCATCATCAAACTCATAAAAAAAAATTAATAATAATCAGGCACTGTGGTTTATGGGCTGAACGTAGCCAATAATGCTGAAACTGCTGTTGTCAATAATGTTTACAGTACTCAGAGCATGTGATCCGATCTGCATGTCTACATGTTTTGTTTAGATAAAGTCAGATGAGCGGGTGTTGGGCACAGAACAGGGTCTGTTGATCCGAACCCTCCATCAGAAGGACTCGGGTGTGTATTACTGCCATGCTGTTGAACACGGCTTCATCCAGACCCTCCTCCGCCTCACGCTCAATGTCATTCCCACCGAACACCTGGATGACCTCCTGCACCGAGACACACCCGACAGCAACGACCCGGCCAACGGCAAGATGTGGTACCGCAACTTCCTGTCCCTCATCAACCCACCGAGCCCAAACAGCGTCGACCAGCTCTGCGAGCAGGTTTGGAAAAGAGAACGGAAACAGCGTAGACAGAAATCCAATCTGCTGCACGCCAGCCAATCACACGCCAGCCAGCTAATCCACCCCAGCCAATCACACACCAGTAAGTGGAAGCTGCTACAGGAAAACAAGAAAGGACGCAATCGCAGGACCCACGAGATGCAGCGGGTGCCCCGCAGCGTGTGACATGGACTCTAAATAAAAAAGGATGAGGAAATCCAACAGACTTCTATTGAGACTGGAGAAAGGAAGAGCGGAATTCCGCTTCCTGTAGTATGTGCAAGAGATTTACTTATGAACCAGAGCACATCTTCATTCACACGTATTGAGACTCTAACTCTGAGAGGACTTAACAGGACACAAGATGCAAACAGACACTGAAATACCTGTAAATATGACATAAATACAAAAATATACCGTGAGATATATACCGTCTGTATAAAAACCATGTTTCATTTATGAGGGACAAAACATGGATGCTGAAAGACCACTGTTTAACCTCCATTTAGCTGAAGCACAATGCATTCTGGGTAATGAACTTGTCAGTAATATTATGTGTATAGAGTGTGTTGACCTTAACATATACTGTATATCTTTGTATTGAAATGGTAGGCCCATCTGTTTATGTATGTATCCATTAATTAAGGATTTGTTCATTAGGTTTTATTCTTTCTTTTCCCCTATTTCTATCTTCCTCCTTGTCTTTTCTATTTTCATCTGCTGCAAAAGCAATGCCTCGCAAATCCATTAATGGAACTGTGTTCTTCCTCTGAATAAGCTCTTCTTGACAAGAAAAAATAACTATAAATCTTTTCTGTTATTTTTTTTAGATTAATATTTAATTTTGTACTGTGCCAGAGTATATCTAAAATATTACATAATAGATTTATTTTATTATTAGTTGTCCTCATTGTAAACCACTGCACCATGAGGGTAAACAAACCCTCTTCACTAATTTTTTCTCCTCAGTTAAGTTATTTGTTGTCATGATTTTGTCTATGTTCACATTTGCGTTTATTTAAAAGTATTGTGGTCGAGTATGTGAAATACGGTGGCATTTATTAAGGGGTATTGCCGTCATGTTGTCATGTCTGTCACACATGCTTGGGAAAATACTGGTTTTCACAAAAAAACAATCCACACTACTACTTAGGAGAATATATGTTTTTCAGCTGAAGAATAATTCTGTTTAACAATTCTGCATAACATTTATTATTATTATTATTATTATTATTATTATTATTATTATTATTATTATTAACTATGCCCTTTGTAACTGCTAAAAAAGGAGTTTAGATTTTTAATTTTTGGTTTTTAAAAGCCCTTCTCTTTATATGACATTTAAGCCCATACTTGAAATCAACATGGAATTATAGTATGTCCGGAACCCTTTTTGCTACTATGATGTGACATTTCTGAGTGAAACAGCATAATTCAGAAATTCATCTATTTTATTCCCTGGAAATTGATTGGATTATGAAAAGTGAGTAATAATTTAGGGACTACAGAATGAATATATACACAAGAAAAAAAAAGTGTATATTTGTTTTTTCTTGTGTTTGTGTATATATGTACACACACATTCTGTAGTTATTCAAAATAAATTAAAATGTTTTCATAATCTTTCATAAAAATGTAATAAAATGTTGCTCCATCTCAGACATCTTTCCATGTCACAAAAGCCTCATAAGTTTCAACCAATGGGTGGCGCCATTGTTTCATTCCTCCTCACTCTATATACATTTCTCAGAGATGAATGTATATGTTTAGAGAGCCAATTATTACATTTTTAAGAGAGATTACGAAAACAGACTATTTCTTTCTACTTTACTTGGAATACCTTACGGACTCAATCATGAAGCATGAAATAAGACCAAAACATGTATTGAGAGAGTAAATGGAAATTATTTAGATTTTTTTTCTTGACTTATGAGAGGGCAAGGGAGGACAAATTTACAATTGTTATATAATATTCTGCGCATGTCCCTTGGCTGAGGAAAGGACAGCTGCTTGACTGGAACTGCTGGGATCAGAGACAGATCACAGCTGGGACAGGACTCACAGACTCCTTGAGAAGTCCTACTTTTACTCCTCCCACTGAATTAGTTTTATCAAGTTGTTTTTGTCCCCTTTTGTTAAGGACACACACGCGCTCACACTTACAGCACACATATATCTGAATGTAGCTGTGAACATATAGACTATTTATGAAAAAATGGTCCAAAATATATGCCACTGTGTACAAACTGCATGTGAATTTACAGCACCACTCATTTCTATACTCGTTTACAGTAGCTGCTCTTGTTAATGAGTAATTTGTCTGGCATTGGATTCCAGGTGGTGCTTAAAAATATTCTGCTAATAATGACAGATGGTGTTATTGACGAGCATAATTTCTGCCTGATAAATTCTCTCCCTTTGTAGCTAATTATACAACCAACAGGAAACCGCTGTAAATGAAAGGATTTCAAATGCAAAACTCAACAGTATGAACTTGGTTGATCGGCTCTGTTTGGATGGACCTTGGGCAGAAAAGGACACATACCTTGCTTTGACTTTTTACAGGGACTCCCCTGAACTGGAAACGAGGGAAAAAGACATGAAAATGCTGCTGTAAATTATTCATTTCTGGCATGCATTCTGCTGTTCAAATAAATGTCTCTTCTAAAGAATCTGTTTCAGAGGGCTGGACCCGCTGGGTGCGTTCGTTTCTGGTTGCCTTGACAGTGCCGTTGTGTTCTAGGTCAGAGTTGCCAAGTCCGCTTTTAATACGCGAATTTGGGCTTTTTTTTCTTTTGTTTTCTTAAATATGGTTGCTTGTTAGGGAAATCTGACAAGCAACTTAGTTCCCCTTCAGGAACTCGAGCTGCTTCGGAAAACGCTTTGGGAACGCCTCCAGCGTGACCATGCTCTGAATCACATATGAAATCAGTCCAATAGATGGGCGAGGAAGCTATAGGAAGCTATAAAAGCACGTGCGGTGGAACTGGCGTCAGCTTTTTGTCATTCAGCAAGCGCTCTGTGTGTGTGTCAGTCGCTATCTGTTTGTGAGTCTTATTTAGTGTTGTTTGTCCACTTATAAGCTCCATTATGTCAAGCTTCAGCCAAAAAGAAGCATTTGGGCGAGAGCAGACAGCATTCAGGCTGTGTGTTCCTCCCTGCCCACGCTGTATTTCGGGTGGGGACACACAGTTTGTGTACACCTCATTATACGGTGCCCGTCTCTCCTCAGTGCTCTCAGGAGATCGATCTGCCAACCCTGCCACCTACGGTGCTTCAGAGAGCAGCGGTCTTCGGCGAGCGCTTCTCTCAGTCACCGCCCAGAAACGTAGCGGTACTAAGAGGCTCACTACCTCTTGGGAGGTTTCTAGGGCAGCTAGTTCGGCCATTCCCTGCCGGTCCGCCGCTTCAGGGCACCGACCTAGCCGCTCTAAGTGCACCAGAGGCCAGTCTCGAGAGACTGGTTCCCTTAGTAGGTCACCTGGTGGCGTGGGAGCCCCTGCCAAGTGTGTCTCATTGGGTCCTGCCCCGAGCAAGCTCTGGTTCTATCAGTCTAGTCTTCCTATGAGGTGACGCGGGTCTGAGGATCGTCGTTTTCAATAGGAGACTTCAGCTTAGAGAGTCCTGATGCCATGGTCTCAGTCTCTTAAATCAACCACCAGGGACGTCTGCGTTCGCGCTCCCTTTACAGGCAGGCGCACCAGATCCTTGTGTGGTCTCAGGGCAAACTCCTCTCACTAAGAGTAGTTCATATGCCTGGGCATCTCAGTATGGGAGCAGACATCCTGTCGAGGCAGGGGCCGAGGCCCGGTGAATGGAGACTTCACCCCAAGGTGGTGAAGCAGATGGACGTGTTTGCGACTCGAGAGACATTGCACTGTCCCCTCTGGTTCTCTCTGACTCATCCAGCTCCTCTCGGACTGGACGCTATAGTACAGACGTGGCCGAGGAATCGTCTGTACGCCTTTTTCCCTGATCACTGCTCCCAGGAGTTCTGGAGAAAGTGTGCCAGTACGGGGTCCGTCTACTGTTAGTAGCCCCGTTCTGGCCAGTCCGAGTATGGTTCTCTGACCTGATTTCCCTTCTCGACAGCTCTTCATGGGAGATTTCCGTCAGGAGGGATCTCCTCTCACAGGCGGAGGGTACTATCTTCACCCCCTCCCGGAGCTGTGAGAGTGTGGGTGTGGCCCCTGGGGGGGCACAACTCGCAGCTTCCTGTCTCTCAACTGAGGTTGTTGAGACCATTTTCCAATCCAGAGCTCCCTCTACGAGGAAACTGTATGCCCTGAAGTGAAATCTTTTCACTTGGTGCGGAGACCGCCAGCTCGACCCAGTTTACTGCCCAGTTGGTACAGTGCTGGAGTTCCTGCAGGCCCGTTTCTCTGCAGGGTTGACCCACTCCCCCTTGAAAGTCTACGTGTCGGTGGCCAGTCAGTGGGCAGACACCCCCTAGTTACACGTTTCCTCCACGGTGCGCTGAGGCTGAGGCCTCTGGCCAGAGAAGCTTATTCTAAGTGGTGGATCAGGATGCTTTTTCATAGCCTCGAGTCCTCTGAGTGCCATACTTCCGGCATCCCTTTGAGAGCTTGTTTCATTCCTAGAAGCTGACGCCAGTTCCACCGCACGTGCTTTTATAGCTTCCTGGTCACAAAGTCACCCGCCCATGACGTCTAGACCAATTATTGGACTGATTTCATATGTGATTGAGAGCATGGTCACGCTGGAGGCATTCCCAATGCGTTTTCCGAAGCAGCGTCTCATTCCCTCGGGGAACCATGGTTACATTCGTAACCTGGAGACGTTTCTTTCCATTTGTGTTCGCCGTATTCTCCAGTGCATTGATTGACACTCTGTCTGCTCACAGTTAACAGCCAATCAGTGCAATAATATTAGTGCCATAGCGTAATTTGTCAAACATTCTGCCCCCTCCTCCCCCTCATTGGAGAAATATCACGTTCAACATAAAGGCGTGTGACGCTGTAATCCAAGCGATGATAGTAATAGAGTGGGATGTCTTTCTTTTTTAAGGTTAATTTTTTATTTTTACAATGTAAAATAACTTCTGTTTTTGCTTTTCAAATAAAAGAGTGGTTTCAGTTTAATATGTTGCAGGATCAATTATTGGTAATAAAAAATTGATAATAAACAATAGTGATGATAATAAATAATCAAATAATAATGGGCTTGTTTTGTTTATTTGTCTTGCAAGAGTTGGCAGCACTGTTCTAGGTCCTCTGGCTGCGGCACAAGAACACAAGACAGGCAGAATTTTCCCCTGGGCCCATGTCTTTTAGTCTTTCCTCTATTATTCCTCTATTCCTCTATTAGTCTTTCCTCTCATGCTAAAGTTCAGTGGGTTCTCATACTGCTGAGAAAATCAAAAGCTTAAATCAGGGTGAAATAATTCATGTAGAACAGAACGATGTAATTTAATGATACATGATGAAGTTGAGTAATAATGTTATCTAT
>NW_015555724.1:267986-284664 GCF_001515605.1 Sinocyclocheilus anshuiensis
TATCTATCTATCTATCTATCTATCTATCTATCTATCTATCTATCAGTTAGAAATTACATGAATTACGTAAATGATACCATATTTTCGATTAAAAAAGATCAAATTTGAGGAATTATGACATATTAATACATTGTATATTGTAACATGTCTATGGTAAAACAGTTGTCAAATATTAAATGTCCCGCTGCTTTCATCTTACTCCGCTCTCTAAACCCCACCTATTCTGATTTGATTGGGCATCTCAATCATGTTTCCATTGAAGAGCGTTTTGAGCAGCCTAAAAATGTATATTTTAAACATTTTTGTCATCCTAACAACAAACTGAGTGCTGCATAATGGAGTACAGCAGAAATATTGCGGGGACAATTTGGCCATCTCTAATTATTTGGCTCATTAGCAAAAGTCCACCAATCAGTATTGATATTCAAATAACGTTACGTGTCACCATCAAAAAACGTGCTCAAAATATAAAATGAGGGCTGGAATAAATTTGCCTTCTTTTTAATTTTAACCAATCATCATCAGCTGTAATATTTGTTACCAATCAGCTTTCATTATCTGTTTAGCGTCATCGTCTGTTTATGGTGAACGCCACAGGTGTGGTCCCAATATTGGTGATATCCAAAATATTCGACAATAACAAGTGAAATATTGAATAACAGTGTCTTTATCATAATGGAGGATGGACTGTCTACACACAGATGTAGATGGAATGGGGCCCTCCATTCGTTTCTGAGTGTTTGTGTTGGTTATATTCTGTGGATGGCACTGCTGCATTTGATTTGTTTCGTTCATTTAATCGTGACAGTGTTGCGTTTTTGATCGGGAAAAATATAACGCGACATAATCAAAACTATTTTATTATGCCAGGGATATATTATAGGTATAGGCCTATAGGTGCGTAGCCTATTTATCAGCAAAAAGAGAATTAAATCAAATCAGGGTGAGAATTATTATTCAGTGATTTTCAGGATGATATAAAAATACTTGTTACATGTTTGCTGATTATTTTCTTTCATCTTCGGGAAGTTGATGTCACGTCTCATCCATTACCACACCACATCACTTTGAAATGCGTAAGATCTGCTGACATCGGTTCCATTTGACATCGAGTGTGAATGCAGTAAATTCGATTTCTGTAAGCACAATCATTCGCCTGCCTGAAATGCTTATGCCACATTGCATCGACAGTTAGCATTCGGTTGAATATATGATAGATTGGAATGCATAAATTAAATAACATTTTCTTGTGAACCAATAATGTTTTGTTTACAACTTAAAAAAAAAAGAAAAAGAAATATATATATATATATATATATAATATTATTTCTTTATTTATTTTTACAGTGTATGTATTTGTTACACAACAGACTTTGCAGAGTTTCCTTCCATAGCTACATTTTTTTATGTTTTGGACCTTAAGGTAGGCCTACATATGCTTGAACACAGACACTTCTAATTATGCCATCTTGATTGTAAGCATAAATGTGTTGTGAAATATGTTAGAGCGCTATTAATAATGCTAAAGTATGCTATAGCAGTTATTAGAAAAAAACATCTTCTACTATGGCCAGTTTTCTCTTTCAGATCAACTAAATTTGGGGTTATCACAGAGTCCTTTGCTATTATAGCTACTGCCTATAAACCAGATCAGAACACTCTGACGACCTCACAGCAACACCCTATAGCTCAGTATCAGTTTTTTTTTATTCTTTCATTATTATTTTTATTATTTATTTTTATTTTTTGCATCGACATTGGTCAAGCATCACTTATACAGAAAACTGTAAAGATCTAGTTTTGGTTATTACAAAGAAAACAAAAGGACATGTCTGCCACCTGGTGGAAGAGTTTGTTACTGCACTTACGGGTTTAAAAAAAAATCCGGAGCTTTCCAGGGAGTTGATATACCACAAGGCCATCACAGCTAAATGACTTCGTAAACACATTTATAGCATTCTGTAAATCCAGCTATACCCATCAAAGCTGTAAGAAATGTGAGGAACAGATTCATGTTTGTAGGTGAGGGAAAAAATGAACTAGTTATCGAAACTGAAAGTGCAGTAATCAAATTGTTTCCATTGTTTTTCCTTATGGACTTTTGAACTCCCTCACACTTAAAGGTGATGGCTGGTCATGTGTAGTGTCTAGAGGTCAGAGGTCATCCTGATTACCCCACAGACTGCTCTGCGGACACAGATGTGTGTCGTAAATGTCCATATCTACGAACGAGTGCATTAGTGGTTGTGTGATGAATGAACTGGGCAGGATTCCATGGTGCAGACCATTGACACTGAGAATATATGCCCAGCGTGCAGATATTTGAAGTTTTCACCTTTGGGAGTGCTTCAAACCAAATGAGCTTGTGTGTTCCATGATGTGCTGAGACATGTTTTTTGCAGGCACTGCAGAATGTGTGTGTGACACTTAATCCAGAAGGCCATACAGAGCTTTGGTCAGATGTGTAGTACTATAGAATATATGTGACCCTGGACCACAAAACCAGTCATAGGGGTCAAATTTGAAATTGAGATTTATACAATTTTACTGAATAAATAAGCTTTCCATTGATGTATGGTTTGTTTGGATAGGATCATATTTGGCCGAGATGCAACTATTTGAAAATCTGGAATCTGAGGGTGCAAAAAAAATCAAAATATTGAGAAAATCACCTTTAAAGCTGTCCAAATTAAGTTCTTAGTGATGCATATTACTAAACAAAAATTAAGTTTTAATGTATTTATGGTAGGAAATTTACACAATATTTTCATGGAACATGATCTTTACTTAATATCCTAATGATTTTTGGCATAAAATAAAAATCAATAATTTTGACACATACAATGTATTTTTGGCTATTGCTACAAATATACCCCAGCGACTTAAGACTGGTTTTGTGGTCCAGGGTCACATATAACAGAAAGCCCAAGTAGGTTTGTAATGTAGAACTAAAGTACTTGTCATTTATGGTCTATATTACCACTATAAGCAAAAGCAAACTATTAAAACACTGTCTTAATGATTTGTTTAACTTTATTATGCTAACGAAACAGGATGCCAAAATGTTTACCAGCTGGATGCCCTCTGTGTCTGTATCTTGTAAACAATGTTTACCTGAAGAACGTGTGTCAGGATAGTTTACGCTGCTTTATCAAAGAGCGTGAAAACCTGTATGTGAGATTATTACGGTTCAGAGACAGCAGCACACTTTAATGGAGAATTCCTCCAATGCCTTTCTAACACATGCTGGCTATAGGTAGGCCTATATATTTTCTATTTAGATGATGGTTACGTGTAGATATGTTTATTTATTGATATATTTTTTATTTTATTTTTTTCATTTATATCCTTTATACTAAGAAGGCATTTGAACTGCCTTATACTATGTCATGATATTATTGTTAATGTAGATATGTTGGCCATTTATTTACCAAGGGTTTAATTGGATGCAGTATTGTATTACTTCATGACTCTATGCTGCTCTCTGGAGGGATTCTTGGAAGTATAGTTACATGTTCAAATGTAGTCAGACTGTACAAAGAAGTTGATCGTTTGTTTTTTACTGTGCCAAGATGCATTAGCTTGCTGTGTTTCAAGTAATATACTGTATAGTGTGTTATATCGTTAATAAAGTAATTACAATAAAATTTGTGCCATTTATTAGGGATGCACAATATATTGATGGCATTAGTAATCTGCTAGTATTGTTTTTTTTTTATATATACTTCAGCAGATATTGAATATGTAATGTATCTGCAGTTGATATCATGTTTAATTAATTGTGTATCCTCATTTCCCCTATTTTCACATTTTTCAACATCTAATGCTCAAAGTTATCTTTGAAAGAAGAAGAATTGAATAACATGTTAAATGCAATCTTTAGCAAATCTCAAAATGAAATCTATTTTTCATACTGTACAGTGTAATGTTGTGATGTCCACGTTCATGTGTAGCATTTAAAATGACTGGTTTTAGTTTTTTTTTTGTGTGTATTTTTAAATTGATTTAGACAAAATAGTACATATATTTGTTTTAAGGAGGTCATGTAACATTTTAGAAGTTGTGATTTTGTGTTGGATTAGAAGAGACATCCTAGGAAGACATCCTGTGTGGGGGTTGTGTTTGTGTGTTTATTTGTCACTAACCTCTAAATTCAGTCTGAAACATACACACAGACAAACCTATATATAGTGATTTATTACCTCAGATCTAGATTACAGGCCAGAGATCAAGCTCTTCTGCTCTGGTCTTATCACACGTGGAGATGTTCAGTGATGCAGATAGACATCCAGCAGAGGGGAACAGGACCACGGTGAAACACCAGACACTGTTTGAGTGTGTGTCTGTTCAACGCCAATGTGAACAAGAGTGATTGCTTTAGTGTCATGGGTGAGGGGAGCTAGACACCTGCAAAAACTAAAAAATACCACATTCTTGCTTAAATACTAAGTGTTACTGTCCTTGTTAGTGACAACAAAGTGCTAAAATTATGCAATGAACCATTATTCTACCCCCTTTTTTATTCAGCAAGGATGCATTAAGTTGATCAAAAGTGACCGTAAATTCATTTATAATGTTACAAAAGATTTCAGTGGAGTTTTTCTATTCATCGAAGAATCCTAAAATAATGTATCTCGATTTCTGCAGCTGTTTTCAACATTGATAATAATAGGAAATGTTTCTTGAGCAGCAGATCAGCATATTAGAATGATTTCTGAAGGATCATGTGACACAGAAGACTGGAGTAATGATGCTGAAAATTCAGCTTTGCATCAAAGGAATAAATTACGGTTTAAAATATATTAAAATAGAATACAGGTAATATTTCACTGTTTTCACAGCGTTTTTGATCAAATGCAGACTTGGTGAGAATGAGAGACATTTAAAAACATAAATATTCTAATGACCCCAAACTGTTGAATGGTAGTATATTTATACTTCGGACACTTTCTTTCATTTTTAGCATTACAAACCCCACAACAAAATTAAACAAATCCCGCAATCCTCCCTGATGACTAGTGGTTGAAGTAACATTCCCCTCAGGGTTGTTGCAAGCATTGTAAGTGTGTAATGAAATGTTATTAGCGTAATGTCTCATTTATACATTTCACTCAGATCATTCTATTTGCCCATGTTTAAACTGGCATGTAACTATAGAGACAATGAAACACACGCAGGTGAGGTGCTACAGCTATTTGTTTTGAATTTGTATTGCCTTATCTCCTGGTTAGCACGGTGTCTGGACATTATTCTGTCACGGTTTCTGGGTTTGGCAGGCTGAGGACGAGCCCCAAACCCTCAGCGCGGCATCAAAGCGGCCTTGTGTATTTGTACAGCATCCATTACACTCACCTTCAATAATTCAGTCCACAGAACACTATAAATGCAGTTAACAGTTTTTCCTGCTTTGGTGGTTGGCTCAGTGTTCTCTGTGACAAATTCATGATCACAATTCTCAAAATAAAATGGTGTTAGCATGATTGAAGAAGCTTTAGGCTCATGAGAGTGGGGGAAGACAAAGTTTGCTTTGGCATTAGGACTTATTAAGTGTTTGTTTATTCAGTGAGTCAGTTCACCAGCGCATCTCTCTGCAGAACGCCTGCAGTGTGTTTGTTTAGCAGTGCACTGCCATCACCATGTCACGTCAGGTTTTGCTAACTTTCACTTTTCACCACCACCCATTGCATTAATGTTTTTTTTTTTCTTCCCCCAAATCTCTCTGTCTCACTCCTGAAGGAGAAGCTCATCAAAAGTGAAAGTTCATTGTTTACTCACCCTCATGTTGCTACAAAATCTTTCTTCAGTAATTGTTTGTCCTTTTGCTACAAAAAGAACTATAATAATAATCTATATGACCTGTTGAATAATTAAGCCAATAGGTTTGCAAAAAGGTGGAACATTTCCAGTAAATTTCGGAAATATTCCAGAAATTTTGGAAACTTTCCAAGATTTTTTTGAATATTCCAGGGATTTTTGGAAAGTTTCCGGAAATTTACCGGAAAATTTCCACCCCTTTGCCATCCTATTAGCCAATTTATTTAAAATGTATAAATTGTTTTATTTTATTTGAGATGACCTTGACCATCATCTGACATTCATTTAAAGTTAGTCATTAAAAACACTAATAATTTTATAGCAGTGTTAAATCTAAGCTTTAGCTAATTTTAAAATGAAAAGCCTATTCACTCATTGCTGTACATTATAACGTTGTGGTGCCTATTCGCTTGTAGCATTTAAAACGATTGATTTTAGTGTTTAAATTATTTACACAAAATAGTACAGAATTTTAATAGTAGCCATTTATTGGTTTTGGTCCATATAACATGAAAATAATTATCAGATTATTAGGTGTCGCTTATAAAAGTCATAACACACATCTCCTCAATAAGCCGCAAGATTTGATACCCCTTTCACGTGTCTGTGACAAAGGGTGCGGGACGAATTACAAGCCAAAGTTTTGTCTAGAATAATAAGTATGCAAGATAACAATAGTGATGCTTTGCTTCACATGCACCACTGGTAATAATAATAATAATAATAATAATAATGTATATACATATAGAATGGGGGTGGGGGATGGGGGTTTTGTCCTTATCCTTGGTGATTGATTGCATTATTATTGTCCGATGAGCTCTTTTCTTGTTTTTGCGTGAATTAACACCTAAATATACTAAACCAAACTAACAGTATATTCACCACCGAGTGGTATCCTGTTTGCACATACTTTATAAACAGTTCTTGCTGTAGGACCTCATCATGTACAAAAGGAGGAGGCAGTGTAGAAGCAGTGGGGGTGATGGGACAGGCTTTAGGTGTATGGCATGAGCAAGATATTGGAGGAAGCGTCTATAATAGCTTCCAGAAGTTCAAGACAGTAACTCTGTGTTTCTCCTGCTCAGACGCACCAGAGCTTAAATACCAACAAACATGGAGGGATTGTTTCACTGGAATGAGGTGAACGAGAGGATTGTGGTCCTGTTTTGTGGCGCGGTGCCCTGTCTAGTAATGTGGCACTAATTATTGAAGTTTATCCCCATTGGCTACCACTTGAAAAGTTTACTGCGGAAATCAGGCCAATGAGATGTGAAAGATACAACGCTAAGTGGAATTCAAGGGTAATTCAATTCAGTTAAAAAGTTTTCGATTAGCCTAGTAAAATGATACACCTATGAGTTTGCTTTGGTAAACATACCACCATTGTCGTTTTTTTTTTTACTCCAAATTTTTTTACTAAATTTACTCCATGGTTATCGGGTACATATTAAGACTGTGTCAGACCTAAACTACTATATCAGAGAAGAATATAAGCTTTCTTTAAGTGTTGACAGAAGTGTGTCAGACGCTAGTGAAATGGTGTTCGCAGTTGCAGTGTTTGTGTTACATATGACTCAAATCTGGTGCGACTCAAGGTCATTCAAACATAACATGACAGAACTTTTATCCGACCTCTTGACATCAGCTAATCCTTATGTCAGCACACTTTCTGGAGCCCTGGAGCAATGACAGGTCAGAGAGTGACGCCGAGCGCTGAGTGCAGACCTAATCCACCCTTGAACACCCTTCTCTCATAGGTGACAGACTGAGTTTGGAATGGAATGGCATACTGCTTACGACTTACTACTATTTTTAAAATTGTATGGAAACAAGCAGTATGTAGTACTAAATGATTTAAACAGTGTGATTCATTGTTCACGATAATTAGTTTATTTCTAAAGTGACATTGAGTTATTATTTGAGTTGTTTTTTTTTAATGTTTTTGAATAGATGTATTTTATGCTCACTAAGGCTGCATTTATTTGATTAAAAATACAGTAAAAACGGTAATAATGTGCAATATGATGTGAAAGCTAAAATTTAGCCTTGCCATTAAAGAAATAAATTACATTGTTAAACTTTTTTGTGGAAACCGTGATACACTGACATTCAAAAGTTTGGGGTAAGATTTAAAAAAAAAAAAAAAGTAAGAAAATTAATAGTTTTATTCAGCAAGGATGCTTTAATTTGATCAAAAGTGACAGTAAATACATTTGTTAATGTTACAAAATAATGTTACAAAAGAAGAAGAAAAGTATTTAGTGTCTTTATTATTATACAATCTGAGGCTGCTCAGTACTATCTTGACTTTTATTGCACATCATACTTGTACCAGGCGCTGAAGAGTACTAAAGGTTATCACTGTGTCTCTTGTTAAACACAAAACAGGAAAGGTTTGGAAAAATGTTTTTTCTTTTCACCACATGATCTTCTTGAGCATACTAACAGCCCCAAGATTTTTAGACATTTTGGATATTATCTTCAAAGTATTGTTCCATGGAAGACCAAAAGCTATGCAAATTTGTAACCGTAAGCGCGAGTAAATGATGATAGATTTTGTATTTCTGGAAAATTAACCCTTTAATGTATGAACACTGTTTCAGTACAGCTTGATCAGATTACTTTTATGGCACACTAATATTTCAGTCATTTATATATACTGTGAAAGGTAATGCGTGTTAAAAATATGATATGGTAATCATCACAGAAAGCTTCTGTTTAATTCACTTTTCATTCTCTAAATAGCCCCAAAGATTAATATTCTGAGAAAAGTTGTTTAAAATGCCTGACGGTCCTCATATGTTTCAGTTTTTCTTTGTGTTTCTTTGTTTTCTTCCATCTTTCCTTGAATGTGAATCTATTTTGTTCAGAGGCAGCCACTGCATGAAATATTTAATACTTCAAAAGAGCAAAAACAATGCAATATTGTACCAAACTAAAGTGTCTGTCCTTGAGCTAAATGTTATGATGAGACAACTAAATTAGAAAATACAAATAAGAAGTATTTCTAAGCACTTCCTTCAGCCTTGAATACATATGGTATGACATTTCAAAGCATATATTTGAAAATGTTATTTTTCAGACTAAATTCTATGCAATTGCAGTTAAAAAGCTCAGTCTTTGATATTTAACAGAAGCTACATTTTTTTTTCTGTATTTGAGCATTTCTTTTCTAGTTAGAAATTTACTTGCAGATCAAAATGTAGAGGGTAAAATCATGGGCTCTGAACATTTGCCCAAATGTTTGTGGATGCAGGGTGGTCTCATTGGATTATGGAATAAGAGCAATTCGGTTCGGCTTAAATAGCAGCAGTCATACCCGTACAAAGGAAACCCTCCAACAGGGTTCTGCTTTAATTCTTCAGTTTCCTCAAGCCAGCTGAGAAAGATCAAGTTACAGTTTTTTTTTTTCCTTCTCTCTCACATATTTTATCTCTCTTTCTGCAGATTTTTATGAAGTCTATTTTATCTTGTTGTTTCCCAGAGCTTACATACAGATATATATGCTTACTCCATTATGAAAATCTTTTGCTTTAGGTGGAATTATAATTTTTCCCCCCAAACATTTCTTTTGCAATTATTGTAATATTTGAGTTATTGTAATATTTGTAATAAAATTGAGTTGTTGTTTTTTTTTGTGGAAAATCTAAAAATAATTGTCTTAAAAAATGTGTTTGAGCTTAAGACTTTTGCACAGTATAGAACCTTTTAAAAATATAGAGGTTTTGAAGTCTTTGCACTTTACAGCTAATCATTTTTGTACATGTAAGATCCTGTCTTTTAGAATTGACAGAAATTGTGCTGTGCTGTTCTGAAACACCGCTGCTATGGCCTTGGTTTGGCTTTATACAGTGAAAATTAGTTAAAATCTCCAGGCTTTGATTTTCCTGACATGCATACAAGTGTAGGGTATCAGACCGAATCAGACAATCTAAGATTTGGTCAAAACATGGTTGAAACACGAGGAGCCAAATTACACAAGCATACATCTGGTTAAGCATCGAAACATCATTGATGGCCGACAGTTTCCATTCTGTAGCTTGTCTGCGGCTTTTCACTTTTGATTTGTTGAGAAGGTTTGAAGTAAACCACTGTGCATTTCTGTTTATTGGAACAATGGGCTGCTTGTATGTCCTCATGAAATATATTTTTCTGCACTATGACATACTGTACAAAGAATGACACACAAATGCATCATACATTGGAAATTAAGTGGTTTTAAATCAGGTGAGCAGAGAACTTTGAATGGACACTAATAATGAAGCTATGGGAAAAACTGAGGAAATACTCAAGAGACAGCATGCAAAATCGTTCAAAGTTGGTCTTAAAACAAAAACAGGACTCAAACTTGACAACCAGGTGGAATGAGAGGTTATTACAGCACAATCATGCTGCTAATGAGTCTTTCAGAGGCAACTTTCAAGTCAAGCTGGAGAACCTCCAGATTCATACAATAAAATGGCTATATTAAAGATGTCTTTGTGTTTTGTGATAAAGCACTTGGTTCAACTTTTTTTCAGTCTAATATGGCAGCCAGAACAAGTAACTGTATATTACTTTGGGGAGTACGTTTTTTTTTTCAACGGTCTACATAACTTCCATGCAGATAACAAGTACTAGACTCTTGAGATATTACGGTCAGGTACACGCATGTAAGCCCATCTAAACCATCTGCAGGGCCTCATCTGTTCTCATCATCATATTTCTCATATATATTTGACACTCAAATACATTCAGACACACCCACACACTTGAATACATGCCAAAGTGTTGGACATTTCCTTTCCGGATGAAGTAATATCAAAGCTCACTTCCGAAGCAACCCGCATTGCAGATAAGCATGGGTTAAGATGGCGTTTCACATATTTCAAAAGCATATGTTCTTAATGCACAAACTGTTGCCCGTTTGTTATTCCAGCATTGCATTTGTGGCAGATTAACAGACTTGTTTAAGACCCCATGAAATCAGATTTGTAGTTTTGTGGCTGTAAGTCGGTGTGTGTTAGCTTTGAATCCAACTATGTACTCCAAAAAGTTGACAGTTATCATTTAGCAGATATAAACATTTAAAATTGATAGTCTTTCTCTACTGGGAAAACCAAATTATTAATGTTTCATCTTGTGCTTTTGCCATATATTTGTTTTAAATGCTACTTGCAAACATTCCCATTCTAGAGCAGGTTATAGTTCATCATGTTCATCATGTTGTTTTGTATTCCAGTAACGCTTGTATTAGGCATGCATGATACGCCATATCTGTCATCAACCTATATTAGATTATTTTAAAATGACTGTATTTTGTTACAATGTATCAGATTAAATTTTTTAAATATAAATGCACACACACACACACACACACACACACACACATAAACACACTGTACTTTCAGTGTTGTGGTGCCTATGACAATTTGTTGCATTTACATTTTTTTATTACATTTTATTTTAGAAAAAAATAGAATTTTAATTTTAGCCATTTATCATTTATCAGCCATAAAATTTAAATATTTGTTAATTGTTATATCAAGGAATCCCTAACTTGTACTTCATTTCTTTTGCCAAACAAGTAAAGGAAATGGCTGAAATGTATTCGTTCTGAAAGTATTTTCATTGCTTTACTCCTGAAGTGTGGTATTGCCCAACTGTTGTAAACTGACGTTCTTAAGTCCTTTAATATGTCTTGAGAAGAAAATTTGTTTATAACACTTGATTTCAGAGAATATGGTTTTAATCTTTTTTTTTTTGCCTCTTTAGTAAATTTATTTTTTTTTTTTTCGTTAAAGGTGCCATAGAATGGAAAACTGTATTTACCTTGGCATAGTTGAATAATAACAGTTCTGTACATGGAAATGACATACCGTGAGCCTCAAACACCATTGTTTCCTCCTCCTTATGTAAATCTCGTGCATGCAAAAGACCACTGAAAAATAGGCGAATCAGAGCATAACACCGACTGTGACGTTACAGGTGGGATCACTAATAGTTACGCCCCCAACATTTGCATATACCCGCCCATGTTCTATGCCAGCCACCAGCCGAACCTGCACAGCCGAATCATCAGAAGTTCTGCAGGTATTGTGAAGAAACAAGCGAGGATAATAGTGAAAATGGCAGATCATGGAAATAAATGTTATGTTCCAGGCTGTGCAGGGGATGTGATGTGCAGGGATGGGTTGGTGTCTGTATTCAGAAAGGCACGGAAAACAAATAACGCGCGTTCTAATAAAACTGAATCAGCGACTGTAAGTATGTTTGTTTTTTATTTTATTTAAAAGGGACAATACACATTAATTAACATGAGTAAACAAGTCTACTATGTAAATGTGCCAGATTTAGTCATTCAGGCTAATTTTCATCTGCAGTTGTTATTAGTTTAAGTATTTGCTATTGACTGTTCAAATGCGGAGTTTTGCGCAGAGTAATCAGAGCAGACTGCGCTTGTCAAAGGAGGGGGCTTTGTTGAAAACGACGCGTTTGAGAGAGGAAGGCATAGAGGACCTACAATAATGTACAGTATTTGAAAAATAATATGTTTTTTGAACATTAAAGCATGTCAACATATTCTGTTACACCAAATACACAAAATAATGATCTTTAAAATAGCATCATATGACCCCTTTATGGCATTTGAGAGAGTTGAGAGAGAAAAAAATGAGTTTATATCTTGCACAATGTTTCTTGATGTTTCTGCTGGAAAACAGAGCAAACATATGGTTTAAGAAAATTATTGTGGTGGCATAGACAAAATGCAAAAATATTCTCTCACATTAGCATCCATTATATTGAGAGGGGTCATCGTCAGTGTAGTTTGCCCTAAACAATAATAGCCAAATTAAAATTCCTATCTAATTATCTCAAGCACCAGCATTCTTAGCCACTTCCACTCACTCATGTGAGTCATCTGTTCGTAGCAAGACCACATAAAACCTCCAGCCTGAACTGTTTCTTAGCTCTGGTTTCTGTGGGAAAGTGGGTACCATCCATGGAAGTGGTCGATGATTTTATTCCCAGTGGTTTCAACCACGGAGATTGTAAATTTTAGTCTGCATTAATTTGTCACAATGACAGCAGCTACTCCTAAATATACAGAACATATGAAGAAAAAAAAGTATTTTACAGACCTGCATATATGAAGTCATTTGTGTTAAACATTTTATGTAGAAGTAAAAAGTAGAAAGTCTTCTACTGTTAAGTGTTTCTCTGAACAGTAGCAGCTCTTCAGTATTTAGATGTCACGTTACATATGCTCTTGTAAGTTGAACCGTACTTTCATAACACATTGTTAGATAATGCTATGAGAGATTCCCCTGTTTTCTCTCCAGATGCTCTCTGACACACGTTGGACGGGTCAGGTGGTTTTTTTATACAAGCCTGTCTTTCTGTGTATGTACTTGTATGTTGGACATTCTTGTAGCCCCTCAGGGTCCAAAGAAAAACTGCCTCGGTCATGGAGCCTGATGTTTGTGTGTGCAGTGATGCGTGAGCCAGTGAAAACACACCTGGATTCACCGTCAGAGACAGAGAAACTGATCATACCAGCTCTCAGAACGCTGACATTTAGGTCATTCTGTGTTTTTAGTCACTAACGATAACTCATCAATTGAGGAATGTGGACAAATAAATCTGGAGTTATCTTGAAATGTAATTTTGAATTATTTAAACCTTCCCCTATCCATAGTGCTCAGTGTTTATGTAGAATTTATTTAGGGGAGCACATCTACACATACACACAGACAAAAATAGACATGTGGTTTCACTTAAGCTATCAGCAGACATGGTCATATCTCCAGCTTCCAAACTTTTAAGATAACATTCCTTTCAATTTCAAGGGTTTGTGGCAAAATATTATTTATATCAGAGTTTTTAGATAAGATTTGTATCACTGTTTTTTGAGATATGAGTTTAAGCTTAAGGAAAAGACATGCCTCACCTCACTGTATGAAGCTAAAAGCTTTATCTGACTCAGACAGACATTATGGCTGCCAAAACAGTAATACGTTAAGACAGTTAAAGAACAATCTCAGCTGAAACTGTGTGCTAATGCAGCTATAAAATCCAGCATGGCATGATGATTCCTGAAGAGCATCTGGCAGTGAAGTAAATCTTGTCTTGTCCCTGCTCTGTAACTTATTTTGTTTGGCTTTGAATGTAGCTTCTGAAGAAATACAGTAGTTCACCCAAAAATGTCATCATTTACTTGTGTTGTACCAATATGTTTTTTTTCCTGTTTAACACGAGAAAGAGCCGAGTAAAGGCCTGTTCACACCAAGAGCAATAACGATAACTATAAATACAACGACATATATTTTTGTTTCTTTGTTTTCTCTTGTGTTTCACAGAAAAAAGGGCATATGGGTTTTGAACAAAATGGGGAGTAAATAATGACAGAATTTCCATTTTTGTGTGAACTATTTCTTTAAGAATGCGGCTTAGCCAGTATTGTACATCAAATAAGTTTGTAATTTGAATATTTGAGAAAGATGGGTAAATAACACAATGCAAGTAAAACAAATATATGCTCTAAATGTTTTTAGTCTTACCATAAGGCAGCTAGAGATTGGCCTGCAAAGCATGAGACTACAGTCTAAATTGTGTTATCAGCCTCCAGCATTCACCTTAATACAACTTTAATCCTGTCTTATTGCGTTCTAGTTCAGAGAGGCAGAGATCCAACATCTTAGACCTCGTTGGCAAGATCTCAGTGCTTCGAGAGGTTGTCTTCGGATGGTCATCTAATCTCATGGAGCTGTGGGCAGATATTAAAACAACAACAACATCTCTTTAATGAAAAAGTGCTGAGGGTTCTTTTTAAAACAGTGATACCTGATCAACTGTTTGAATCATCCAGGCATCTGCGGTGAAAGCAACTAACAGGCTTTCTATTGAAAATGGACCTGCAGCTGCTGACATTTGAGAAATCACCTCCGCTGAAATGGGTTTTATGGAGAATGTTCTTGCCGGTAATCCTCTGCTCCGCCACGGTACTACAGAGTGAGGCTTTGTTGTGGTACTGGCTGGAAAGTTGCACTTCATTCTGTGTTAAGTGTAGCGGAGAGGACTTTCTCTTGAGGCTCTTAAATCTCTCCGCCTGCTCGACCATGGCATTGTGATGGATACAAGCTTAAAACTTTAAAGGGAACAGCCTTCTTGGTCATGGCCGATCCATTTCTCTAGGGCTCTCCATGTGTGGATTTCCATACTTCTCTCAAACAAGTGATTTTTCGCCATTCAAGACCTTTGAAAGGGCTTGAATCAAAGCCTTGCATTGAGGGATTGTCTTTGATCAGTGTTTTCTTTATGCAGACTGCCATGTTGATAATGTAAGGAATAACTGACAATAGATGCTTCATGTCAGAGCGGCATGTTATGGTGTGCATTACATTTTCAATAATTCAATGGTCCATTGATTATATGGGGTGATTCTCACAAAGACTGTCAAGAAAATGTCTAGGTCACATTTGATAAAATAAATAAAAAAATAAATAAGTAAATAAACTAATAACAGTCCCTTTTTTAGGACCATAAAATATGTGCATATTTATATATGCTATAAACATAGAAAAATACTGTTATACAATTTTAATACAACAAATTGTATATCAGTATTTTTCTGTTTACAGTAAAGTCATCTTTGAAATGAATAATTATTAATAAGAATAGTTCAATTAAAACAGTTGGGGATGTGAAATATGTTTGTCTTGACTGTGGGCATAATTTAATAATAATATATATTTTTAATCATTTGGAAAAAAAAGGTTTAATAATTTGAGTGAAATATGATATTTCTTGAGAAACTTTATCCTTTTGCTCCTAAAATGCTTTTTTTTTTTTTTTTACTGTTACTGTAGTTATCTTGCTTAAACAGTTGCCATTACTAATTCAAGTGTCCATAAGAATGTGAAGTGATCTGCAACTGTATTAATTTACAAACAAAAATCTGGATCTTCAAAGCTGTGCAATTGCTGAATCAATTAGACAATGCTATAATATGAGTTAATACATATAATTCATGTATGCATAATGCTTTGTGATAAATTGTGAACACATGCGACAAAGAGGACATGTGATGCACACCTGTGTAAACTAGATGCAGAGCGAAATTCGCTCTGAAGATGAACAGAGCTTTTGTTCCAGGCCACAGACTCGCACCCCTATTGAGCCGGCAGTCTCTCGTCCACGAGTTTTCATCACGGGGTGCGTGTTTCACCCTGACAGCGCGCTCCTCCCACCCCTGTGGTATGGCTGTCTGATGTTTTCATAGCATTTACATGAGAGAAAATATTTTCACTGCTGTGTGAATCATGAAAGCAGCGGCTCCAGACAAGGCCAAAGGGAAACAAATCTCCAATATTAACACCGAATTAAACTGTCTTTTTTCACACAGCAAGCCGTCTGGGCTGACAGGAGATGTGGATGGGGGACGTTTAAAAGGGGTCTGCGAAACAAACTTTTCAGGGTTACTTGGAGAAAGATCTTTGTGATCGACAGATTAAGAGAGGGTCAAGTTTATGAGCTGGAGATACAGTTTGGCTTAAAGAAGAGAAACATCACAAAAGAAATGTCTTAAAATAGCTTATTTGTTATTTCGAGATAAAGTCCTACAATAGGAAAAAAAGGTATACAATGGAAATGAACAGGGACAAATATTGGAGTAAATGTGAAGCTTCTTATTTTATAAATGCATTAACATTAATGTTAAAACATAAAAATGGTTTATTATTTGAGATGTAAAGCTATTTGAATCATTTAAACAGGTATAGCTAAAATAATGGTAACCCACACTATTGAAACTAGTATACTATTCAAGCCGAGATGATTGGCCCCATTCAACTCCATTGTGCATAACTGTAACCCATATTATATA
>NW_015555724.1:284771-289420 GCF_001515605.1 Sinocyclocheilus anshuiensis
TTTATTTTTTTTATATTTTCCTTTTTAATTTCAATTTCAAATTAATTTGTGGTTTTACCATTTATTCATTAATAAATGACAATATAATATAATATTTATATTTTATTTCAGCTATATTTAAATTACAGAAAATGTTTAATAGTTTAATTGTAGTCTTAGTTTTAATTCACAGTAACAACACTGGTGGAAATGAATTTTTGTAATGACATTATGCCACAAATGCAGTATTTGTACTGAACTCTTCAGGGAAACACCTTTTAAAGTGGGAGAATTAAAGACCCTTGTAATGTCACTGTTTTTAAAAATCCTCTTATGTTTGTAACTTAATTTAGTCACCTACCTTAATAAAATGTTCCACTTATCTGTTTGATTTTATAAACAGATAATATTTGTTTTATTGATAGGAAAGCACATCTTAAAGTCTGTTTTTATATCTCTTTTTATTACAAATGATCATCTGAAATGCTGCGGCATTTAAAATCAGTGGTAGTGAGTTATCCAAATTTTTTCTTCAGCTAATCCAAGAAAAAGACACGTGTCCCAAGAAAATGTATGACAGCGGAGATATAAAGCAATACTATCTTTTTCCATTTCCATTTTAAACATTCCAGTCAGTATAATAAGGGTGTCAAACATACTGGCACTAGCAGAGTGATTGCTGATGACTTCCTTTGCACTGGCACTGCTGCCAAAAGCCTTTACTCTATTTCTCTGTCTCTCATTCAGCTGGAGATTGTAGGGTGACTGTCAGTATATCAGATAGCTGTTATTATAAAAGAAAACGTGAAAGAAGGGGATAATGAAAGGTTAGGGGAATGGGCAGCAGGCAGATGGTGACTGACATGTTTCAACTAATTCACAAGACTGAAACACAGCCAATGCAGTTCAAATGGCTGAATGCAACTCTACACATGACACACTCACTCACGCTGGGATTTCATGCTGATTGTATTCAAAAGGAACCAATTAGTTCACTAGTCTTGCCATTTTTATTCTGATGCAGTCACCCTATGGAATAGTAAGATGAGAATGTCTTTGCACTACAAGAAATAGTTTTACAAGAAAATGTCATTTCAGTCTCTTTTTCTTCTAATTTGATGTATAACTTGCCATTTCTCTTCCTTTTTTTCATTTTCACTCAAATTGCTAGGAAATATCACATTTTTTCCCTTCAGTTTACAGTATATAGGAATGCAACTTTCAGAAATCAAAATTTAGATCTGTCTTTCATGGACTATTTGTTGAAACTAAGCTACAAAAACAGGTTTTTCAGAAATTGTTGAGGTTTGTCCAAAAAATAAATACATAAATAAATAAAACAATAACTGACCTGGTATGTTGTTTTTTATTTTATTTTATGTTTTGTTTTGTTTTCTTTTTCTTTTTATTCAAAATTATTTGGTCACTTAATGTGTGTTTCTGTTATTTTTCTATAAATAATAAATTGATTTTCATATGATATTGTGTGATCTTGCCATCTAATTTTTATTTTATTTTATCCAAGTTTTTTGTCCAGGTTTGCTATTAAAATTTAAGAATATTAAAGACTGATTTAAGCTGTTTTTGGTCTAAACTATAATTATATAGATTTTAGTTATAAGCTAAAGTGTTTTTCTGAATTTTGTGGCCAAGTAATGTAGTGCCTACAGATGGGGATAAACTGATTTTTAATGAGTGCTAACAGTGTGGTGTTGTTTGAATGGGAGAGGGTTTTTTGATCACTTTTTGATGAGGAATAAAAAGGTAGAGGTCCAATAGAGTATTTACAAAGCAATCTGATGTCACTCGATTCAGCAAGCGTAACCAGCATGCCATATGTGAACATACAATGAGATCATCTCAGAATTTAATAAGGATCAGCTGCCGTTGGTTTACAAAATAACACAGTGCAATGAACAGAGCGACCTCATTTCTTCTTAGATGACAGGCAAATGACATCGATAATAACTTTTTAGTTGATCTAAGTGCTGAAAGTTTGATCAAGAGCTTCACTACAGTCAGGGACTGATCATCAGTCACGGGCTGGAGGAACTCAAACTTCACAAACTAAGAGGGACGTGTAGATGTGAGAATGACAAAGAAAAGGGGCTTGAAAGAGAAAAGTTAAGTGCAGTTTAATGGTGCTCACAAAAATAACCAATGGTGAACACAGAGCTGCTCTAATGAATGCAGCATTGGGCTGTGTAACCGCAAACGCAGATGAAAGTGATTGCTCACAATCCACCACAGCTCAAGATCTATGCTGTGAATTGATTGTTTGGTCATGATCAGAGCATGAGCGCTCCCTCTCATTTTTCATTGGTGGTTTACATGAATGAGTGCACATCTGAGCTGACTTCTGTCCTTCATTTCCATCTTCTTTTGGCAAACTAATGTGTATAATATTGGAACACAACAAGATGGAAACTGTAAGGGTACTTTCATTTGCCTGGTTCGAACCCAAGTTCGATTGCTCCCCCCTCCTACTGCCCCCCGCTGGTTTGTATTCATACTAGGGTTGCAAAAAGGTGGAAAATTTCCAGTAAATTTAAGAAATATTCCAGAAATTTTGGAAACTTTCCAGGATTTTTTGGAATATTCCAGGGATTTTTTTCCGGAAATTTACCGGAAATTTTCCACCCCTTTGCAACCCTAATTCATATTGTGTTTTTTTTGGTTCTGAACCACGATACGTTTGTGTCATCAGAGTGGCGGCTGTTTACACCTGTTATTAGGTAATGACTGTGCAGAAGACGGCAAAATGAATGCTGCAGCGCGTCAGTCACGCTTTACAAGAAAGCATGATTTCCATGATTTAGTCCGACCACCCTTTTTTTTAGGTGGACTCGGGTATGGTTTGTGGTTGCACAATGCACACCCAAGTTCAGAAAACGACGTTCACATTATCCAGACAAACCGAACTCTGATGTCAAATGAACCCAGGTGTGCACCAAAAGTGCTAGTGTGAAAGCCCCATAAGAGGAAGTTGTTTCCTGCACTGTATTTGAGTTTGGGCTCACCCGCAGAGATTGCTACCTTGAGTTGTTGCTTGCTTCAGATGAACTCTTCATGCTAATAGTACACTCTATTATTTGCAGATTTGGCCCGTTGCTGCATTCATCGTTACACTGCTAAATAGACAATGGAAATCTTTTTTCCATCTAGCTATATGTCCAATGCGTGCAGTTATATGCGTGCAGATTCCTTTTGAAAACACAGGATTTGACCTTTGAATATTGTCTGAACAATGGTTAACATGACTGCACCTTAACATATTTAAATACATATTGGATAAAGCTAAATTTAATCAAAATACACTATTTGCCACTTGTGCCATAAATTTGATCAAGAACAGCTGCTATAAAGATGGATCTTCGGGTACTTTGATTTGTTGGTTGAATATAGTTTTCAAGGAAAAGTATAATTGGGACCCTTGCTTTAAATGAATATGTTTGTGTAAGTGTAACAGATCGGCCAGGCTCCGCCACCACCCAATCACAACGATCCCTCTTACCTGAGTTCTGAGCACCTGCACCTGTCACTAATCGAGCACCTCATCATCCAGCCTGCATAAAAGCACACACCTCAGACACCCTCATTGTCCGGTCTCGTATACACGTAGAGGACTCAATGACTTTTCTACTACTTCCATGTGAATACTTCCTGCCTTACTTACCTCCTGTGTTCCTCCTAGTGTCTCCTCGTGTCTCCTGTTCCTCCTAGTTCCTGGATCGCTGAGGTGTGTGCTCCTCCTGCCTGCATCCCAGCACCTTTAAAGCCAAAGGACTCGGATTACCCCACGCATCATATCCTTTGAACGATTCTACAAACGACTCACTCACCATCCCATCCTCTGGACCCTACCCCTGTACTCTCTGTGACCAAATAAACCAGTTTTATATATACTAACCTGTTGCGTCAGACCTCTTCCGTTACAGAAGACCGTACCAACACTGACGGCACAGATGAGTCACTCCGATCCATTCCAGGAGCTCGTAGAGTCACTACGATGAGTGCTCCGGCATCCACTGGCACCGCCGTCATCAACACCCATCACTTCCTCCATCCCAAGCAGCACTTCTTCGCCTACCATCATCGCTAGTCCCATGGCCCAACCGGCACCCTACTCTGGCTCGGCGGAGGAGTGCAACGGATTCCTCCTTCAGTGTAATCTCACATTTGAAATGCAACCGCAATCATATCCCACTGACACCTCCAAAATTGCTTTTATTATATCCCTGCTAACAGGACCTGCGTTGCAGTGGGCGGAGACGATCTGGGCCCAGGCCAGCCCCGTCATTCACAATGTACAGAACTTTCTAGTGCATTTTCGCGAGGTGTTTGGAAGGACAGACGGAGATACCGCTGTGGGAGAACAACTCTATCATTTGCAACAGGGTACCATGTCAATTGCCGAATACTCGCTGAAGTTCAGAACTCTCGGAAGGACAGATGGAGATACCGCTGTGGGAGAGCAACTCTATCATTTACAACAGGGTACCATGTCAATTGCCGAATACTCACTGAAGTTCAGAACTCTCGCTGCGGCAAGTGGATGGAATGAGAGATCGCTGCTGACTACCTACCGACAGGGCTGGAGCCTCAGCTCCAGTTACAGCTCGCGGCATACGATGACTCATTTGGACTGGAAAAATTAATTCAGCTATCCA
>NW_015555724.1:290306-296460 GCF_001515605.1 Sinocyclocheilus anshuiensis
CGTCATTGTCTACATAGATGACATCCTCATCTACTCCCGGAGCCCGGCAGAACATCGCCAGCACATTGCGGAGGTCCTCCAATGCCCGAGAGAACATCACCTATTCCTCAAGGCTGAAAAGTGCACCTTCCACCAACCCACGGTACAATACCTGGGATATAACATTTATCGTACCGGTATCCAGATGGACGAAGGGAAGGTGGAAGCCATCACCTCCTGGCCAGAACCTACTACTATCAAGGAGCTCCAACGATTCCTCGGATTTGCCAACTTCTACCGTCGCTTCATTCTCGACTACAGCAGGATCACCAGCCCCCTCACCAACCTACTCCGAGGGAAACCCAAGTCTCTGTCCTGGACACCCGCGGCCTTAGAAGCTTTCTCCTCCCTCAAGAGAGCCTTCACTAGCGCCCCACTCCTAGTCCATCCAGATCCCGACCTCCCATTCGTCGTGGAAGTCGACGCCTCCACTACGGGAGTGGGGGCAGTGTTATCCCAGCAGCAGGGGAACCCAGCCCGACTCCACCCATGTGCCTTCTTCTCAAGGAAGCTCAGCCCGGCGGAAATTAATTATGACATCGGCAACAGAGAACTACTGGCCATCAAGCTGGCATTAGAGGAGTGGAGGCATTGGCTGGAAGGGGCAGCCCATCCATTCACCGTACTGACCGATCATAAAAACCTCCAGTATCTTCGTGAGGCTAAACGTCTAAATCCCCGCCAAGCACGATGGGCGTTACTCTTTACCAGGTTCAACTTTACCATTACGTATCGCCCTGGTCCCAAGAACGTCAAGGCAGACGCCTTGTCACGCATTCATAGTCATGTGGAAGGTCCAGAAGAACCGGAAAGTATCATCCCACCAAGGATGATCGTCAGTCCAATTGAATGGAGTGCCCCTTCAGTGGCCTCAAACACGGATCCCAACAATCCGCCGGGCTGCCCTCCTGGATGACAGTATGTACCACGAACCCAACGCACCCCACTGATTCACTCTGCTCACTCCTCCCGAGGCACTGACCTCTTCCGTTACAGTAAGAGATAAAGAGCGAGGACAAGAAGTTTATTTTATTTTATTTACTTAGTAAAATCCAGAATTTTTATTAGAGGACAACTGCTCAACCACTTCACAGAAAGAGAAAGTGAGCCACTGAAAGAGAAAGTGTCAAATATATAACAAACAAATAATGTACAGTGATATGATGCAAAGATTTGGTCACTGACAAGTCCCAGTCTTGATGAATGCCGTTGTCGTTCCATCAGTGGCTGTTGCTTAAAGTCCTTATTCTTTTAAGGACATAAAGGAAATACTGGTATTAATGTTTATTTAATATACATTTTTATTTCATATTTATTTCCCACCCCACAAATCTAGCATAATTACTTTCATTTGGACATGTGCATAAATAAATATATTATATGTGGATATTCTGGGGAAGAAGTGTTTATATGACAATGATTTCTGATTAATTAAGTCATTTGTCAGCTGTCTTATTCAGATTTATTGAAATTTCTTACATTGTCCAATTGCAGTTGCAGTAACCACAATATAACGAATTCCAATATTAATTATAATTTTCAGTTGCATGTAAACACAATGCATAAGATGAGAACAAATGTATGTCATAAATAGAGGAGAACGCAAGGGTGGAACTAAGAGAGTGAGATAGACAGAAGGAGAGAGTGAAAGAGAAGGGTGGGGGTGGATGGGAGTGTTTGGCTGTTGTCCATGTGTACGGCAGGGGAGTTGAAGCAGTCAGGAGGGGAGAGAGGGCTGGCACGTGGAAGGGCAGTATTTCTCAGACACAGGAGAGAGAGAGAGAGAGGAAAGAGAGGAGGTGGAAGCTCTCCAAGATCAGTGCGCTTGTTGTCTGACACACGCTTGCACTCACACATTCTTATGAGTTTGAGGAATCCATCGCCTGTGGTAAGAGTGACAGGAACAGTCAGCCAGTGTTGAGTCACAGCAGTGCGCATGGTTTAGACACTTTCTTCACACTGGGATCCACAGAAGCATCTCAAAAGACACCCTAAGCGTAAGTGAGTTTCGGCACACTGCTCTGATGACAGCAAACTAATTTTCTTCTGTAACCGGCAATTCAGTCTGTCAGCGGATGGAGGCTGCTCGTGGTGGATTGTAAGGAGTCAGTGTGAGACTTCAAGAGGAGTGCGTGAGGATGGCATGGGGCGTGTGGACCTTCATGCTTTGCGTGACACTGTGGATCTGCTCTGCAACTCAATCAGCAAAGACTGTGAATCCAAGATTACGACTATCTCACAGAGGTAAGGCAACAGGTGTGTGTGGGTGTTTGTGTTGAGCATGAAGTTCACTCAAATTGAAGCTCATAATTTTAGACTCAATGTTTTAGATGGACATCCCAATACAGCTCTTCCAAATGACTTTATACAGGTTAAGCATATTGATTACTTTATCACTTTCCTCCACTGTTAAAATGGACAAGTGTCTTAAAGAATTAAACAAGTAAAATGTATATGTATTTATATTAACATTTGTTTTATAGTTATTACAACACAAATTGGTGGTAAATTTTAAGTTTCATATGATTTCATTTGCAAAGTTTTGTATGATTTCTTTTGTAAGAATATGTAGGCTTACAATCTAATTTTGTACGATTTCATACAATATCAGTTATACTATTTCATATGATCTCATTTTGTACGATTCCACACTATCACATTTTGTACAATCTCATATGATATTCATATAATCTACTTTTGTATGATCTCTTTCATACAATCTCATTTGTACAATTTGATAATTTTATAAAGTCTACCTTAATTTTTTATTAACGCCCCACTATATATAAGGTTTAGGGGAAACAAACATTTTTTTTTTCCCCCATTTACATTTATACAAATTAGCCAAAGCATAAAATAGATACCAATATAATAATATATAATATTTAAAAAATATATATATTTTTAAATGTTTTTATTTTTATTTTATTTTTGTATGCTTTTGAGTGTACTACATATTTAATGTGTTAGATAGTGTGAATGAATGTCAGTGAAGTTGATTATGGACATGCAAATGATTTGGATGAAGTCATAGGTGCTGCCATAAATACATCTGGATTCTCTTTTATTTGTGATTTTCCTAACCGTTACGGTGGTTGAGCTTCTACAATGTGGTTTTCTGTCAGCTTAAGCGGTTCACTGAAGGAATGTCAACTGTTCTTTTTACTATGCTGGTCTTTCATTGGCATGTTTACAGTGAAATTCGGGGATAGATGGGGGCACCCTTTGTAGATGAACTCCCTAGCCCGAAGAAAATAGCCCATGCCTCTCAGTCTTCCTCTTTGATCAGAATGCTGTGGAAACTGTGTCATATAAAAATCCACACCCCAGCGTTGGTCATGGTCGAGAGTCCTTGTGGAATTTCAGTGCATGATAAATCAAACCAATGCCGTCTATGAGCTATCTGTAAAACCTGCTCATGGAAACAACGCATCTCCTTTGAGAAAACACTGACACTATGTGCCCTGGCCAAAGGTTTGAGACTGAGATGTGCTTGAGTGGCTTTTCTCATTAGATTTGTCATAATATTGATTCTCAGTGTCATATTCACTGGGTTGAGTGCATAGCTGCTGGCAAACTGAAGCGAATTGGGATTGACGTGTGGCGAAGGAACCGGCTGGCAGCAGGGGAAATGTCCCCAGGCAAAGATAAAATGTGGAATTTCTTTCTCAATCCTCTCAGTGCCATTCTTCTCCCTTTGTTTTGTTTTTTTTTATTTTCCCTTTTTACATTTTTGATATAAAAGGTTGATTTTGAGGGGGAAATGTTCTACCTGATGGGACATGAAATGGCTTTCATTGTTGTCAGTTTGTTATATTCATATAATTGTTCATTATTTAGATTAACTTTATTTTATTTTATTTTTTTATTTTTTACTTTTTTACAGATTTGTTTAAGACATCATTTTCTCTTTATTAGCCATTTATAGTTCCTCTCAGTGTCCATCTCTTCCCCCCCCCCATGCTTCTGTTTGTCATTTACTTGGTGTTCTCTGCATGTCTAGACTGATAAAGTGTTCTCTACACTGCAGAAGAAACATTTTTGCTTGTATCCTATCATCATGGAATGAAAAACATGTATGCTTTAAATTCTGAATAACTTGAAGACCTCAGAGGTAGTTGAGGCATTTTAGTAAACCTTGGAGGCAATCACAAGAGGTTGACTTGTGGTTAAACCCATTGAGATTCTCCTCTTAAATTTGAAAGATGTCTTAAATTATAACTGGAATTAAAACCAGTAGTTGATTTAATTAAATATTGCCCTGATCTGCCTGCGGCTGCATGTGTTATGTGCTAACCAGAGTGGGATTTTTTTTGCCTACCAGACATAGTGCTTTACTGCCCAATTTACCAGACCGTTAATTCTAAAACTGAGTAAAATTTAATTTGCAAATGTGCAAAGCATTAAGTCTCAAAATTGGTTTCACATCTAAGTCGTTTTTAGAGTCTGAGTAAGTCTTTTAGTCCTCAGACATTTTTAGTAGCCCAAAAAATTAAGGTAAATGGGGGTTTGGATCTCTCTTGTCCTGTTTACTGCTGTGTAGTCTTGTGTAGCTAGACCTTTGACCTTTTGTGCAGCTTATTCTGGCCAAGAATTACCAACTTAGATGGAAGAGACTGTATATCAGACATGATAATAATACAAACTGCTTTGCCATATTTCATGTCCTGAAAAATAGTATTTTTGTTGTATAGAAAATAGGGCTGAACGATTAATTGCATTTGCGACAATATCGCGATTTTTCAACCGCAGAGGCTGCGATTACACTCGGTCACGTGACACGCGAGAGTAAAGAGGTGTGTTCGACTTGAAGATCGATCGGTGTATGACATCAAAGTATGGCGAGAGAAAGCATAAGGAGACGTCCGCTCTCTTATAGCTCTCGCAGTACTTTGATGACACACCGATCGGTCTAAGCAGCGCTTCAAGTCGAACACATCTAAGCAGTCTTCAGAGGAAGCATCAAGTTGGCACGCTATAGTGTTGCCAAGTCCGTGATTTGGGGAACCCCTCCAAAAAACATGTATTTTAACGATTTTTACCGGTGGACCCCCCTTGAAACGCGATTGGGCTAGTTTTGAGTAGCAATTGGGCGGATTTTGTTGTGAAAAACTGGCAACCATGGCACGCTACATGCGGAAATGTTTGAAAGCGTATATATGAACGTACTTCAAAACGGCACATGGTAATTCAGGGCTCCAGATTGCGACCATTTTTTCTGCCTGTTTGACTAAATTTAATTGTAATTGTTTAATTAAGAATAACAATGAATCCATCTTTTGTTTTAGTCTTAAAAAGTGAAAGGTATAGATGTAAGCAAAACAGTTTAAAGTCTTGTCTAAAGTTAACAGTGTTTAAAAAGTGCAGGCCACATGTTTACATATGTTTATTACAGTGACTTTGAATTACCTAAAGTAGTGTGGTAAAGCAACAGATTGTTTTTATATTTCTGCAATCTACTTTAGTTTGTGTGATTTGTTACTGACTTTTATATTAATGTTTACACCAGGTTTATTTGTCAGTTCTTTGTTGTCATAATTATTACATGCTTACAAGGTTGGAAGTTCAACAAATCAGTCAATATACTACTGTGATTGTAGTTGTTAAATAAAAATGGCATTCATATCAGTTCATGCATCACCTAATTTCATCGTAACATATAGGCCTTGCCTACAGAAAAGAACATTTATGTTTAATCTATCTAACATTTTGTTGGTCATACTATACAATGCTCTTTCGTTTCCATATAACTATAAACTATGATAAAAGTTCATCCGCATGCATTGATTAATCCCATGTTGTAGCAAAAACAAAACAAAAAAATATTGCGACCAAATCATGCGCTCATGCGACCAACTGATAAAATTGTTCGCAAAAGAGCGACCAGTGGGAAGAATGAGTCTGGAGCCCTGAAGAATAAAACAGTTTTATTACATTAGATATTTGACATTTACATTAGATATGTGAACATGCTATAAGATAAACTGTTGTCAGTCATGTTGTCATTTAAAATCCGGACATCATTGGCAATGTTATTGTTTTAGTTATGCAAACAAAAACTCATTTTATTTGTTGTTTGTTGATTTTAAATGTAAAACTTGGTGAAATTATTTGT
>NW_015555724.1:298369-305606 GCF_001515605.1 Sinocyclocheilus anshuiensis
TGCAGTCCACATGTTTACATATGTTTATTACAGTGACTTTGAATTACCTAAAGTAGTGTGGTAAAGCAACAGATTGTTTTTATATTTCTGCAATCTACTTTAGTTTGTGTGATTTGTTACTGACTTTTATATTAATGTTTACACCAGGTTTATTTGTCAGTTCTTTGTTGTCATAATTATTACATGCTTACAAGGTTGGAAGTTCAACAAATCAGTCAATATACTACTGTGATTGTAGTTGTTAAATAAAAATGGCATTCATATCAGTTCATGCATCACCTAATTTCATCGTAACATATAGGCCTTGCCTACAGAAAAGAACATTTATGTTTAATCTATCTAATATTGTGTTGGTCATACTATACAATGATTTATAGCTTGTCTTTCTTGAATAATACAGAACATACAGAGCTTTAAATAATAATTGCATATTAAATCGCAATCGCAATATTGGTACAAAATTTTTGATTATTTTCCAAAATCGTTCAGCCCTAATAGAAAATATAGAATAAATTGTTACTTTCACAAACATGCATTTTCTTTTACTTTTTGTTTTCTTTCTTTTATTAATCTACATCATTTTTTTTTTGTCAAAGACGTCTTATATCACCCACTACATAAACTGTCAGAAAAGTATGTGTTAATTTCCTTGTGCTAAAAGTTCATTATGTTATACTCTACAAAGTTCTTCAATGGTTCTTTTTACCACTGTAAAGTCGTAACATTGGGAAAATTCTGTCTGAGGATTTTCTGTCAATTTAATTAATTTCTTTAATGACAGTGGTGGCTTATACCACAAAGTTACGACATTATACTGTATTAATCGATAGGAAGTATTTGAGGAAAAACTGTCATTACTATGGTATATTTTTCTAAAGGTACTGTTTGTGGACTTGTGAATTCTCCTAGCCAGCAGATGCTTGCAGCAACCTGTGTTTTGTTTGCTTGAGTGGAACGTATTTGACACGCTTATCAATATCTATAGAGCTTGAGTTTGTCTCCTCTGTGGATTTTATGAATGCACTTTTGTTTCCTGCTTTACTAGAACAAGTAGCTCTGGTTACATTTCAGTTTGTTGCATTGAAAATCTACTACAGTGCAAAGTGCTTTTCTTCTTAATAAAATACATTTTCATTTGTGTAGGCTGGAGAGTTTCAGTGGGATTTTAAACTTCTACATTTGTTTCAGTAAGCATATTAACCCTCGGTTAGGGCTTGACACACACTAATAAAAGGACAATGTAAAGACTGGATTTGATCTATTCCTGTGATGTTTCAGAGTTGCAACCTTTGCGTGATGCTATTCAAGTGGAAAATGGAGTATAAAAGGGAATTCGCATTTCAGATTTAAGGGCAAGGTGCTGCTGCTCTGCTTTGATTTGGCTAAGCTTTGCTTAAAGAACTAAAAATTAGCTACAGCAAATGCTAATTAGGTGTAAAGGAATCTTATTTTAAAAAGCCATGTTTTGGCTTCATTGTCTTAACAGCTGAAGCAACAACTCATTCAGCTGGTTTGTAGGTGTTTGGGTGTGATTGTGTAGGTGGTTGCATATTTGATATTTATTTTTAAATGGCTTTGAGGGTGTAATCAGGCTAAAAACAACAAAAGTGGGAGTTAAGAGATTGCCATTGAAATTGGTGTAATTAGTAGGAGCTACAACTTGGCAAAAGAGTTAAAAGAGAATAACGCTGCCATGATTTCAGGCATGAAAATTGCCAACCGCATCCCAACGGTGTATTCCGAGCCTTACGGGCACCTTGATTACATGAAGGTATATTTGAGAGTATCGAATAGTGAGGCCGAATTATTTAGTGGTGCGATTGTACGTTCTTCACTACCCCAGGATCCGAGGGGCAGCATGTTAAGCACATGATCTGCAAGAGTTGTATATTTATTTGAGAGTGAATTCAGTTTCAATCTACTCTAAACATTATTTCAAAACACTTCCAACTGGTTCTGGAGTGACCAGAGACATATTTTGAGCTCTCTGACACTTAATTGCAGTCAAATAGGCAACATACTTCAGTTTCGCCATGTTATGTGGTCTACAATAACAAGCTATAGTAGCTTTTCCATCGTCAGTCATCACTAAATGACTAATCACAGTTTGAGCACTCTAAATCGGTTTTTCATCACCTTTTACTGGAGAACATGATCTTTAAGTTTTGAATTCAGCCTTGGGATTTGTTTTACAGAGCTTTTGGCTTTTAGTGAGGAAGACCAAGGTCTGTGTTTAATTTTTATATTCTGTTTTAAATTGACAGTATAACAACCCATTAGACAGCTCATGTTGCGTTTAGGCTCGGGTCATAATGACTAACGTGCTTCTCGAGTCTCTGCTGCAATTTTCAACCTACTTCAGTTTAGACAACAAGGCTCATCTATGCTCGGATGACTTTAAATTATTTTGCCACGGGTTGTTTTCTTTTTTGGTGAATAGGGGAATTTTATTCCCAAAACGGAAGACTGTTTTTGTAACATTTAGAGTAAAATATCATTTTCAAATGTAATATTTTACCATTCCACATGATTTCATATGAAGGTTTTCATGTAGCCTTTTCAGTGTGCTGTCCTTGTGTTATAAATTGGCATAATCCAGTCATTACAGCCATCTTTTACATCTGTCATTAACATGCGTTTTTCGCTAATTGGATTGTGATCAGATAACTGAAACTATTTGGAGGTGGTCTGGAACAGATGCTGACCACATTTAAAGGGATAATTCACCCCCAAAAAATGAAAATTCTGTAATTTACTCACTTTGATGACATTCCAACCCTGTATGACTGACTTCTGAAGAATATAGAATATTTAGAATATATTCTGAAGAACATTGTGGTCCAAACAACATTAGACCCTATTGACTTCTATTGTATGGAAAAAGAGACCTTTTCCAACAAGTCTTAAATTATCATGTGTAATAGTCACCTATTTGTCATTCCAAAAGTAAGATTTGCTTGGAGTCCACAGCACATGAAAGGAGAAGGACTTATACAAGCAAACCTCCTGCTGTTTCATCACCCAGTCATTGTATCCAGATAGTGCTGCCTGGGATTTGCTGGCCCGCAGGTCATTGCATAATTAATGATGTTCTTAGGAGAGTTTGTTCCTGCTTTGGTCTGTTCTTGCTTCTTCCTACCTCTCGCTGTGTCTTTCTCAGTATTTCTCCTGACAGTTCCAAAAGGTCTGTTTACCCAATAAACCCATAATTTCCTTTCAAACGGGGCATCTGAAGGGTCATCATGGAGACGGGTTCTTCAGAGACAGCAGGACGGGAAGGAAGAAATCCTGGGTTTTAATAAACTTCACAGTCAGTACAATCAGCAGACCAACAAATGGCCCCAGAGAACAAGGGTTTCCTTGACTTACAGTGGCTTGAATGAATGCACATTGTTCTCTGGTGAATGAAAGATCCCCAATGTCAGGTAATTCACAATGTATCCATCAATCAGCTTGTTTCCCCACATCAAACAACCCGAACAACCATTTTCAATAAAACAATGGCTTGGAATTTCATCAAACGTTGAAGATTGGCGGTCCATGTGACGTCTTCTTATCTTTGATATATTGTACTACAGTGAAGGCAGTCGATGGTTTTCATTTGGATGTTCTCTGTCCTTCAGCTAATGCTCTTTGTATTCATTCCCTCACTTTGTGTCCGTTTGGCATTCATTTTAGAGGCGACACACAATGGCTTTGTAAAAATGGTGTAATTTTCTGTCATTCTTAAAAGCTTTCAAACTACTGTTCCTCTCAATCCACAGAGAACCATAGGGTCGATAAATTATTTCATACTCTTAAACTTAGGTTGAAAATTGTTTGACCTCTTTTTTGGTACCCAGTAATCCTCTACAGACTTTTCTCTTGAGGCATTTGTGGCAGTTCTTGTGGGAGGACGTTTGAGTAGAGCTAATCGTCTTATATCTGTAAGTGATTTACGATGTGGCATTACTCAGGAGATCTACTCGGGTTTAATCTACTCTGACTGACAGTCCAAGAATTATGATGTATAAATGTCAATCTTCTTATCTTTGATATATTGTACTACAGTGAAGGCAGTTGATGGTTTTCATTTGGATGTTCTCTGTCCTTCAGCTGATGCTCTTTGTATTCATTCCCTCACTTTGTGTCCGTTTGGCATTCATTTTAGAGGCGACACACAATGGCTTTGTAAAAATGGTGTAATTTTCTGTCATTCTTAAAAGCTTTCAAACTACTGTTCCTCTCAATCCACAGAGAACCATAGGGTCGATAAATTATTTCATACTCTTAAACTTAGGTTGAAAATTGTTTGACCTCTTTTTTGGTACCCAGTAATCCTCTACAGACTTTTCTCTTGAGGCATTTGTGGCAGTTCTTGTGGGAGG
Organism: Sinocyclocheilus anshuiensis; assembly: GCF_001515605.1. Classification (NCBI taxonomy): domain Eukaryota; kingdom Metazoa; phylum Chordata; class Actinopteri; order Cypriniformes; family Cyprinidae; genus Sinocyclocheilus; species Sinocyclocheilus anshuiensis. Next base: position 302,737 of record NW_015555724.1, read on the forward strand.
ACGTTTGAGTAGAGCTAATCGTCTTATATCTGTAAGTGATTTACGATGTGGCATTACTCAGGAGATCTACTCGGGTTTAATCTACTCTGACTGACAGTCCAAGAATTATGATGTATAAATGTCAAGGTTTATTGTTATTTAAATAAATGAGTAGTAAATTTTGTTCTTACACCATCTTTGGATGGTGTAAGGGGAAGTCATGGCCTAATGGTTAGAGAGTCGGACTCGTAACCCAAAGGTTGTGGGTTCGAGTCTCGTACCGGCAGGAATTGTAGGTGGGGGGAGTGAATGTACAGCGCTCTCTTCCACCTTCAATACCATGACTGAGGTGCCCTTGAGCAAGGCACCGAACCCCTAACTGCTCCCCGGGCGCCGCAGCATAAATGGCTGCCCACTGCTCCGGGTGTGTGTTCACGGTGTGTGTGTGTGTTCACTGCTGCGTGTGTGCACTTTGGATGGGTAAAATGCAGAGCACTAATTCCGAGTATGGGTCACCATACTTGGCCACATTTCACGTCACTCACTTTCGATCTCATGTTGTCCAAGGCTTAGGTTAAATATGAGAAAAATGTTTTATGAACTGAAATCTTTGCCATCGTTCAACCCATTGGCTTTGGGATGTTGAAAGGCTTTTTTTCCCCCATGAAGTGAGTGAGAGACAGGCCTCAATGTATCCAACACTTGTGTTTTTTGGGAGTTTTGCAGCTCTTAAACATGAGCGGTTATTCCAGGTGGGAGAAAATTATAGGAAATAAAACCATGGAAAGCCCCTCAGTTTGTTTTCAAAGGATACCACTTAAAATGTGTGTTTATCTCTGTACATGCCAAGACATTGAACTGAAAGAGTGTCTTAATGAAACATTCAGATGGTTGAGGTTAAAAAGTGAAAAACTCATAAATATAATATGAAGAAATGGGTGTTTCCTGTAGAAACGCTGAGAGTGGTTTTGTTATAATCACATGTGTTTTAAAATAATGTGTGAAGTCTGACTCACCTAGCAGATTTTCCTTGCTAGAAATTTCCAGTTCCACAAAGCTGAGTTCATGTTTTTTCTGGAAATCTTGAATGCAGAATGAGGAAAAATTAAAATATAACAAAATGCTATAAAAATCAATAAGTCACCACAGAATAATACATGACAAGCCAAATCTGGCAGTGTTTCCATATGTCTGTCTGTGAGCCTTATGCGGTCCACAGCATGCTCCATCAGGAGGACCTGACCTCTGTCTGCTTAGCTCCGCCTACTGGATGACTGACATGCGTTTTGTGTTTGTGCATTTGACAATTCGCTATGTATCAACACATCATGTGTTCTAGCAGGTAATTGAAGTTTATCTCGCAGCCACTGTGGAATCGCCAGTAGCATGTTGTTTCAGTCAACGCTGATGTTTGAAATCAAAATACCTGTCTGTCTTTGTTAACTTGATTGACAGGTCAGAAAGACCCTGGCCCATGAAAAGGGGAGCAGATGTGGCTTTCCCCCCTTTTTTCTGTGCAATGTCTGACGGGTCACAATGCACTTCTTTTCTTCCATATAGAGCTGATGCATGATATCACACTCCATGACTCCATTTTTTTTTTTTATACTTTGGTCACATTATGCCATCACTAAAAGCTTCAGCACAAGGGTTTGTCATTCAGCAAACCCGTATTTCGGCTGCACGCTCATGTATTGTCCAAGCATCGCTGAGAATGTTTATGGAAATAATCTTCATCTAAGGTCTCCCCATCTCATATCTTCACCCTTAACTGAGCGTTGCATCTAAATGTGGAGTCAATGTGCCACTGTTGCTTTAAATGCTTTGGTAAAAGCTTTAATCTCAACCTACGTGCTATAAAGCACAGACAAAACACCTCTTTGCAATGTGCTTTATCTCTAAAAGAGCCATTGTTTCATCATTGAGATAAACTGAGAGTATGGAATTATAAGATATTTCTCATGACATATTTAGCTGATAAAATGTCTAGATAAATGTTTGTAAACAACTGCAAACACAATGCAAAGAACATGTTTCACATGTGAAATATATCTAAATGTATAGTTTTTGGCTAATATGTTTTGGCATTGGAATTAATATAAATCCATGAAGTTGGTATGCAATTTTCTTACAGTCAACATTGTTTGATTGCTTGCAACCAAGTTTAGTTGCATTATTTATATATATGTTAGCCAGATTCAGTTTCTCTGTACTGGTTCACTGAAGTACGACAGCTGCAATTTAGCGTAGGTTGAAAGTACAAATAACATGCGTCAGAGAAAATCATATAATACACAATGCGGTAAGAAGCTTTAATGTTATTTAAGGCCCCAAGTCACACCACCTTTACAAGGCCACACCGACACATCTCCCTTCCAGCCCGCCCACAAGAAACAAACCCCTCTGGGCTTCATATCTAAACCAAAAACCTTCACCATTCCAGATCAGCAAAAACGAATGTTTAACAAGCTGTTGAGTTTGTTAGGGAAGAAATATTTCAAATATGGTGGATTGGATTATGTTCAGGCTTCAGACGTTTATTTATTTTTACCTTACTTGCTCAAGGACTCCCAAATGATTCGCTCAAAGATTCATTTTTCCAAACCCCTCCTTTGCGTAACGGTAATCTGCGGTGATTGGTCCTATTGGTCTCATTTTAATTTCATTATGTCTGTAATGCCTGATGAAGCAGCGTTTGTGAGCGCAGTGCTACTTTGTGTACATCGTTACCGGGGAAAACACTTTTTTTACCGCTCCAAAAGCGGCACCTAGTGGCAAAGAATGAATTTGCATTTTCATTCAGACCAACCCGAAACGACCAACAAGTGGGCGGGCAATATGCTAATGTTTCATGTTGACGTCAACATGAAACGGCTTGGGATTCGTTTTAA
>NW_015555724.1:305783-326194 GCF_001515605.1 Sinocyclocheilus anshuiensis
ATTTCATGTTGACATAAACATGAAGCGGCTTGGGATTCGTTTTAAAAATGACTCATTTAAATTATTCAGAGTCGACTCTTTCTTTTGAGAGACTAACTTTATGCACGGTGCACTTTCAGATTTAAAACTTTGCAGGATGTTTTCATTTAGAGCTGTGTTACACACTGCATGAAAGGTAATTTTAAAATCGACAAACAACAAATAAAATGACTTTTTGTTTGCATAAACACTAAAACAATAACATTACCAATGATGTCCGTTGGGATTCGTTTTAAAAACGACTAATTTAAATGATTCAGAGTCGACTCTTTCTTTTGAGAGACTAACTTTATGCACGGTGCACTTTCAGATTTAAAACTTTGCAGGATGTTTTCATTCACTTAGAGCTGTGATACACACTGCATGAAAGGAAATTTTCAAAAATCCATAATAGGGGCACTTTAATATATAGTTAAATATCAAAATATATATTTAAAATTTGTTTTATTTTTCCATTTTAAAATTTTATTTTATTTTTTATTTTAGAACTAATTTGACTTTAAATGAATTTAAACTACAAATCAGTGTGTATTGAGTTAAAAAGGGCATCACTTTGATTGCTCGTTGACTTTGGTTGCTTATTACTTAATTATTTTATTAGTAAACAATAAATATTGAATCCACTGATTCCATTACAGAGAGCTGCACTTGTGAATGATATATAGTCTAACACCAACATGCAGTCTGTCTGGAAGAAGGCAAAGATCATATTCCCAAATACAGGATAACCCGTACTATAATTACTAGGGTTAGCAGGATAAACACAGTCAATATGCTGTGTTAGAGGACAGAGTCTCTCTTAAACAGAGTCCCTCAGTCTTCTGCTCAGAATCAGATCTTTTATAGTAATTAGCTTTGACTTTTTGCCTCCTTGTTGACTAAAATGAAATGGACCACCATTCATACAGACAAGTTCACCTTATACTACAGTGAGAAAAAATATGATTTATGTAAAGTCCATCCATCAGGGGGGCCTACAAAATTACATTTCCTGTTAGACAAAAGATGGGGAACTCAGAGTGACAGATGAAAGAAGGAAGCTCTTTTCCTTCCTAGGATGAAAGCACTTCTCTATCTCCGATAGCCGATAGCCCCTCAGCAAAGGGAGTAGAAAGCCACATCCGCAATCAGCTCTCCTTAAATCTGGAATCTTCCAGCCTCCAAAGTCCTCTTTAGGGAGAATCGGCACTTCCTTAGACCTGCTCACCCCAGCTGAGGTTCAGATGACTTAGGCAGAGGAAACAGGTCTTTAGTTTGGCTTACGGGAAAATACAGCCAGTTCAGCATAGGGGGATTGGATTAGAGAGAGTTTGGGTCATTTCCCTTTCAATAACCGCTTTTTCAATTTTATTAGCTGACAGGCTTGAGAATGGGATTGACAGTGTTTCCTGTGAATAAATGCAGTCACTTCCTGTCTTGAAAGCGTAGGGTAAAATAAAAAAGGACTTTCACTTACAGTTTCAATTAATAAATTATTTGCCAATAACATACATACAATCATTGTTTATCCAGTAGTTCTGTTCCACAAATTTAATTGTCCAGTCAGCATTACAAGAGTCCTATTTGTGTTTTTCGTACTAGTGGTGGATATTTCTCAGTAACTCTTTCCGCAACTGTGTGGTTTTACCAGTAGGTGGCGAAAATTGATTTTGCCTTTTGAGTGAGTATGAATCACCAACTCAGTTTGTTCAAAACACTTATTAATTCAGGAACGAAACAAGTTACTGTCTTCTTGTGCAAGTCGTTGAATCTTTTGCTCAACCAATTTGTTGAAAAATGCTGTTCATTTGGTAATGCTACAACTGTGTGCTCAGAGATCCAAGATGTAGACAATTTTGTTTCTTCAGTGGAACAAATTTGGAGAAATTTAGCATGAATCACTTGCTTACCAGTGGATCCTCTGCAGTGAATGGGTGCCGTTAGAATGAGAGTTCAAACAGCTGATAAAAACATCACAATGATCCACAAGTAATCCACACAACTCCGGTCCATCACTTAATATTTGTGTTCGTAAGTAACAAATCCATCATTATTTATATTATAGTTAGTTACTCAGTATCACATGTATTTAATTTATTATAGCAGCTGGATGGTTGTCTTTATTTCTTCCCCTACCCCTCGGCTGAACAGCCTAATGGTACGACCCTTGCCCGGTCAGGGCCACTGTGTTAATAATGTGAGGGGTTAAAATGCTCATTGCCTCGGGGAGTTAAGGATTATTTTTTTGGCTTGTGTTGGGACATGTGCAATTTGCTGTTTGTTCTAGACGCAAGGTCTCTTTATAAACATTATGACCCTGTATGTCTCTTCATTGTGGTTTCTGCTGATAAATGGAGTATATTAAATAAATATTTATGGTGGATGAACCCTCCCTGTGAAACATCACGTATAGAGGCCAGTCAAATCATGAGCCAAGTCTAGTTTTCATTCTTTCTTTTATCTGTCTCATTTATCTTCATGAACAAGAGGCCAAACCCATAGATTTAGCAAATAAAACAAAATGACGGGTCAAATAAACATCAATAGGGCAAAGACCTTGGATTAATCAGAGCGAATGAAATGTGAAATTATTCATCCGATCTGTTTGTTATTTTACTGTATGTATGGTCAGGTAACTGGAAATGATTCCTGAAGGCATTCAGTGATTCTTTTCATTTTTCTCCTTAACACACTCTTGGTTCTTTCAAAATGCCAACAGGGGCGCCACAAGTTGTTTAAGGTGCTTGACACTTTAAAAATGATTGTAATTTTTTTTAACAGATTGGAAGAAAATGTTTCATAGGCTTTCAACATGACGACACCATATGGACATCTAAATAAGCATATGAAATGTTGCACATACTGTATACTTAGTCCAACATTTGAGACCACTAGTAAAAATGCTTCTATTTAGCATTTTTCTAAGCTTATTTAATAATAATAAAAAACTTTCTTCTTCTTTGTCGTCTTATCATTATTGTCTTCATCTTTGTCATCTTCCTTGTATTCTTTGTCTTAATAGTAGTCTTCGTCTACTTCATCTTATTCATCTTCTTTGTTTTCTTCTTCATTGTTGTCTTTTTCTCTTTGTCATATAGCATTTCCTAAATATTGGGTAATTTTATGTCATAATGTTTCAAAATCATTCCTACAACTTTTTTAGATCTTGAATCCCAGATTTTCAGTATAGTCTTGAGTTTAGACCCCACTGTAAAAGAACAGAGTGAAGTATTAGACTGACTTCCAAATGAACTTGAACAGTGTGGGTGTGTGTTTTTGTGAGTGTTACTTGTTTTCATGTTTTCATGAAAAGTGTTTTCATGTGTATCCTAAGGCATTTCTATTAACCGCAAGACTCATAAACATAATTAAAGACACGTTGAGTGTCTTTCAGAAGAACTGCTCTCAGACACTAAAATGTGATCAAAATCTGCCTCTTTAAATGTCTGTCTTTGACCTTGTCGTTCGCTTTCCACTTTCTTTATCCCTCCTGCTATCATTTCAGTAATCCAGTTTTATCTCTTATCCGTCTGTCTGCTTCCCTTATCTTCTTTCCATACATGCTTATGCCCTTCAACTTTCCAAGTGGCTCTTTTAAAGGATTAGTTCACACAAAATTGAAAATTTACTCCCCCTCATTTCATTCCAAACCTGTATGACTTTCTTTCTTGTTTGGAACATAGAATAATAATTTTGGTCTCTCTTTTTCACGGAGTTATGATGAATGGGGACTGAAGCTTTCAGGCTTCTTAAAGGACACCAAAAAATTGGTTCATACGACTCAAGCGACTCTCCTAAAGTGATATGATAGATTTGGGTGGTGAAAGCTATTATTTAATGATGATCTTCCCTTCCAGTGAGCTATAGCTTCTGTTTCATTGTATGCTTCATATGAACCATTTTTATGATTTTCATGTTGCCTTTTGTCCTTTTGGAGCTTGACAGCCTCAATACTTGTGCACTTTCATTAGCTATATTGAAAAAAGTAGTTAGGACATTCCATAAAAATGCACATTAAATGAAAGAGGAAGTCATACGGGGGTGGAAATTACATTTAAAATGAGTAAGTAATGGCAGAATTTTCCATTTTCTGTTAAATTGTTCCTTTTTGTTTTACTTCTCTTTTAATTTGTCTTTTTTTTTCCATGTGTCATTGAACTCAACCAGCATCCAGTGGTGTGTGTGTGTGTTTACACTTATCGATGGATCTGCCTGAATCTGTGTGTGTTGGGAGGCTGCCATTTTTCAGTTTTAAAGCAACCAGAGAGCATTTAAAATGAAAAGCACATTTTGTCATTGGGTGTGTATGACTGGAGGGCCAACTCACACACGCTGAATAAATCAGAAGGTCAAGACCATTACGAGGGCAACTCCCCATGGAGCAACCCAACGCACACACGCAAACACGCTCAGGAAATCTGTCATAAGTCACTGACATCCCATACTTTGATTAATCATATAATCCAATTTCTCTCATATCACGATTCAATGAAGCAGTGCATCTTTGTCTGATTTTGGTCATGTATGTGGTCGGTTTAATCCTGTTCCAGCTGCCTGACTTCACTCTGTGGTGGAAAGAAATGCAATGAATAGAGATTAGAGTCATGAGCTTTATAACGGTTCAACATACATGTACACTACCGTTAAAAAGTTTGGGTTCAGAAAGTGTTTTACTTTCCATCCATCCATCCACTCAAACATTCACTGATGCTCCAGAAGGAAACACGATGCCTTAAGAGCGTGAAAACTTTTTGAATTTGAAGAGCAAGGTAAATTGTACTTAATTTGTCTTCCGGGAAACATGCAAGTATCTTCTGTTGCTTCCGAAGGGCAGTACTAAATGGAAAAAAAACACGCTGAATAAATCAGAAGGTCAAGACCATTACGAGGGCAACTCCCCATGGAGCAACCCAACGCACACACGCAAACACGCTCAGGAAATCTGTCATAAGTCACTGACATCCCATACTTTGATTAATCATATAATCCAATTTCTCTCATATCACGATTCAGTGAGGCAGTGCATCTTTGTCTGATTTTGGTCATGTATGTGGTCGGTTTAATCCTGTTCCAGCTGCCTGACTTCACTCTGTGGTGGAAAGAAATGCAATGAATAGAGATTAGAGTCATGAGCTTTATAACGGTTCAACATACATGTACACTACCGTTAAAAAGTTTGGGTTCAGAAAGTGTTTTACTTTCCATCCATCCATCCACTCAAACATTCACTGATGCTCCAGAAGGAAACACGATGCCTTAAGAGCGTGAAAACTTTTTGAATTTGAAGAGCAAGGTAAATTGTACTTAATTTGTCTTCCGGGAAACATGCAAGTATCTTCTGTTGCTTCTGAAGGGCAGTACTAAATGGGAAAAAATGATATTTCTACAAAATAAGAAAAATTTGGACATCTTCATCCTGTTCAAAAGTTTTCACCCCCCGGCTCTTAATGCATTGTTTCCTTCTGGAGAATCAGTGAATGTTTTTTTTTTAAGGTTCAAACCTTTTTCTCAGTTTAACTGTTCAGAACAAACAAGGGACTCATGAACAACCATCACAAAACAAAAAAAAAACAAAAAACAGTTGTGGATCATCAAGGTAACCACACACCAAATGTAAACAACTTTTATGTAAAATATCTTACTCAGGACAGTACTAAATGAAAAATAACAGGCATTTTGTATGATCTCTCTTCTTTAGTTAAAATTATGAACATGTTCACAGATTCTGCAAGGGGTTCACAAACTTTCAAGCAGCACTATATATATATACTTTCATTCAGCAAGGACAGATTAAATTGATCAAAAGTGATTGTAGAGACATTCATAATGTTACAACAGTTTTCTATTACAAATAAATGCTGTTCTATTTAAAAAAAGAATGTATTATGGTTTCCACAAAAATATGAAGCACGACAACTATTTTTAACATAATGTTTCATATATAACATATAATGATAATGTTTACTGAGCGCCAGATCAGCATATTAGAATGATTTCCGAAGGATCACATGACACTGAAGACTGGAGTAATGATGTTGAAAATTCAGCTTTACCATCACAAAAATAAATTACATTTTAAAATGTATTCAACTAGAAAATGTTTTTTATTTTTATTTTAATATTTCACAATATTACTGTTATTTGCTGTATTTTTGATCAAATAAATACAGTCTTTAAAAGATCTGAATTATTCATTCACAAATTATCCATGACTCATTTTCTTATGAACTTAAACAACAATAAAAAATGTACACTGAACAAAATTATAAACGCAACACTTTTGTTTTTGCCCCCATTTTTCATGAGCTGAACTCAAAGATCTAAGACTTTTTCTATGTACACAAAAGGCCTATTTCTCTCAAATATTGTTCACAAATCTGTCTAAATTGGTGTTAGTGAGCCATTTATAATTTTGTTCAGTGTATAATGAATGACAAATACACAAAGCTATCAAATGACTTCAGAAGACTTTGGATTGTAGTACTCAATGTCTTTATGATGCTTTAGTGTTTGTTTTTAGGAAACAATGACAATTTTTGTTTTTGGGTAAACTTTTGATCTTGACCATCTTTGTCAACCAGCTTCATTAACAAATCCCTAACCCTACTTTAATTATTACTTTAACAAATCCTTAACCCTAATTTGGCACACAGTTTGTGATTTGGACATGAATGGTGCCTCAAACCATGTGGAATAAGTAGAGTTGTACTAATAATTTTCTAAACAATCAAAAATAGCATTTTCAGATTATCAAAATGCTTTCTAATTTTTGTCTGTAGAGTTATGGGAGCTGAACAGGACGTGGGTGTTCCAGGCCGGAGAGGGGCATCTGCAGCACTACAGTATGTTACTGGATGAGACTCAGGAAAGGCTAATCATCGGAGGAAAAGACATCCTGTACTTTCTCAATCTGGAGCACATCACTGCCCCTCACAAAGAGGTTTGTCTATTTACGTAGCTGTTCTCAGGATTTGGGCATCATGTCTGTCCAGCATTGTCACCTGAGTGTGTGTGTGTGTGTGTGTGTGTGTGTGTGTGTGTGGTACAGTTTATCATCTCATTTGGCTCATGACAGTTCGTTGCGCAATTTACGTTTGTTGCTAAATAAATCTCAGGATAACTACACTTTTCTAAGGCTAATCTACATGAATAATTTTGTAAGAATTAAAAATAACTATTTTGGCAAAATTAGTGTTTAACAAATTACATTTTAGTACACAAAAAATAGGTAACTCTCACCTCACACACAAAGTTTTAATAAAAAAATACATTACATCCAGTTGAGCATCTATATGGTCTCAGAAGTTCAAATATTTTGATGCACCTAAAGCTCAAATTGGATCCAGAAATTCTCTATATGCAATTATGCATCCATCTGTATCCACACTGCTCCCTGTACTATTTTCCATTGGAAGTGAATGACTTCCGGTCTGACGTTTGTTGGAAATAGTAAAGGCGGCTTTACTGAGATAAAGTAAATGGTATTATGTAAGAATCAAGTTATGTAATAGCTTTTTTATAGGCCTCTCATGTGAGTCTTCATCTCATGTGAGTGTACATGATTTTAGACACTTTTATGAAAGTACTATTTATTTCTTCAGATGTGAAATCTTTTTAAGTGAAAACATTTTTTGCAGACTTTAGGGAGTATCTTAATTAGTGGGTTGTATAGAGTTATAATCCACTCCACACACTCAGAAAAAAAAAAGTTTCAAAAGGCACTAATATGTACCTTTTAAGGTTTTAATATATACCCTTTAGGGGTCAGTAAGGCACAAGGACCTTATTTCTGAGACTGTAGTGTACCTGGAATTACATGTATGCATTTGGCAACACTTTTATATTGCATTCAAAGTGTAGCTACATTTGATCAGTTTATGCATTATCTGAGAATTAAACCATTGGCCCTGTCTTTGCTAGCAACATGCTCTAGTGTTAGAGCTACAGGAGTGCAGACAATTTAAATGTGTTTTTCATGCAACCACAGGTCAGGTTAACAATGACTGTATTCAGCCAAGTACAGCAAGCACATTTCTGTGCCAGAACATCATGACCAGAACTCATGCGCTTGTTTCTCTGTTTTAGATTCACTGGGTGAGCTCTGAGGAGCAGGTGGGGGATTGTTTAATGCAGGGCAGAGAGAAGGTAAGTCTGTTATACATCCTGTACAGTATATATGACACAGTGATATCCTGTTACATGGCTACAGTGTTTATCTTGAAATGTGTTAAAATCATTCTTAAAACTTCTTTTCTTTGTCTGTTCATCTCTGTCTTTCTCTTTGTCCCTCTCTTACAGCCTGAGTGTGCAAACTACATTAAGCTGGTGCAGCATTATAACAGCACCCACCTGTTAGCATGTGGGACTGGAGCCTTCAGCCCAGTGTGTGCCTATATCAGAGTGGGCCGTGGAACAGAGGTAAATCTTCTGCTGTGGAAAAAAAAAATAATAATCTTAACTAAGTGTTTTTGACTTGTTTTAAGTCATTTCTAAATATATTTAAATATTATAAATAATACATTTTTAAAAGAAGATTGAAAATCTTGAATAGAAAGTTAATGAACAATATTTATTTGAAATAGAACATTATAGTTATATTTATAATATACATTATAAATTTGTACATTATAAGTATCTCTGTACTGTAACATTTGATCAATTAAATGCATCTATGCTGAATTAAAACATTTTCTTTTTTTTTTTTAACTTAACCAACACATCTGATCGGTAATGTATTATGGTTTCCATAAAAATACTAAACCGCACAACTGTCTACAACATTGATAATACTAAATGTTTCTTGCACAGCAAATCAGCATATTAGAATGATTTTTGAAGGATCAGGTGACACTGAAGAATGCACTGAATGCTAAAAATTCAGCTTTGCCATCACAGGAATAAATTACATTTTATAATGTATTAAAACAGAAAATAAATACTTTAAATTGTAATAAGATTTAAAAAATAAACAAATAAATAGTAAATTCATCATATTTTAAGGATGGTTAGAGTTTTATTGGAAAACATTGAAAAAACTGTTGCCTTTATCATTGAAACCTGCACAATGGCATTGGCATGTTTTAAAACCATAGTTAGTCACAGTTGTTGACAACAGCGTTTCAGAGATGCCTCCGTGACCGCAGTGTCTTTGAATCTTTTTATTGTATCGGAAGAAGAGTGAGGTCGCATGTAGGGAGAGGTTGAAAATGCTACGGTGTCGCCTTCTGTCCTCTTTCTGTGTTATATTCCAGAAAACATGTTTTGAGGAGGTCCTGTTTGTCTTCTAAGGAATGTGTCATAGTGACTCATGGATGAATTGTCCAGTGTTGTGCTGTTGTTTGTCACCAGAGATCATACTGGAAACTACCCCTGCAGTCTGCGACTGTCACTCTCACTATATTCCACACATGCCGGAGTCGTGCAGAGAGACTTGCGATAATTAAAAACAGTCAGAGTGGTAACAAGTTAAAGCGCTTAACATCTCAAGACACTAAAACATTGGTCGTGTTTTGAGTTCTGAAATCTTTGATTTGTAAAAAGATCCAGATGCTGTGTGTAACCGTGAGGTTTAGGAGCGCCCTTTGGTTTGGAGGGCTGTCTGATAACATGGTGGCTGGTATTCAGTTCGCTGAAAGTTTGCAGTTGGAAGGAAAGAAATACTTAAAAGCATATGGAATTGTATTTTCATAAGGAATGTTAAAAATCTGGTGGTTTAGAGAGGCAGAGAAGTAAGAATGTGACCTACATCTTCACTGCTGTGTGCAAAAGTTGAAACTGAAAAGTTGTTTTTCATGCTTTAAATTAGGCTAACCTAATAATTTTAATACATCAGTATCAAGCTTTGTTCATGGACTCGAACCTGGATCTCCCATAAGAGCACTAAAACTCCAGCATTTTATTGCACTACTTCGTTTGAACTTAAAACACATATTCAGACCTGTTTTACAGGTTGTCCACAGTAGTGTAAAACAAAAATTAGTACTAAAATACAAAAAATAAAAAAAATTAAAATAAATTACAGCTAAATAGAAATAATGAACCCAAAACTAATAAAAATTACAAAAGTACATAAAATTACTAAAATTTTATTGAGAAGTGAAAATATAAAAGCTAATCCAAAATATTAATGAATGCTATAATATTATATAAATAATACTAAAATAACTCTGGTCAACACATCCTTAATTTATTAAAATGTCTTATTTGCTTTTCAAAATTTAAGGCCATAAGCATAGAAAAAAAGTCTTAAATATTTTTGGAGGTTTAAAAATTTGTTGATTTCAGTTTCACACTGCCAAGTTCATGTTAAAGATTCAGTGCAAAGGTATATTAAATGGCATCAGAACCACCTTAAACTTTGTTATTGTGAAAGAACGTTGTTCAGTCGATCGAGTCTTAAATTGTGTGATACACAGAGCTGCTTTTATGTCTGTAAATGCACCACTTATCGTATATAGTGTGTGTACAATAATTGGTGAATTTACAGACATTTTTTTTAATCCTAATTTGTTTGTTAAACTTTCACATTCTGACATTTTGCTCATGTAGGTGATGTGGGTTTGAATCCAGTCTGCAACGTATCTCGATCACTTGCCTCCCTCCCTCTCTCTCTCTCTTTCTCTCTCTCTCTCTCTTCCCGACAACTTCCTGTCATTCTCTCCACTACCTCTCTAATGAAGAGGCAAAACCCCAACAATAATAATGTAAAAGTGACAAAGTAGTTCAGACGGTGCTTTCTTTCTGAAGCAACTTTAACACTCTTCAACTGCCTGTGATGAAAGCCTAGTCTCCAGAGAGACAGATAGAGTTTGTTGTAGTGTAAGACGGGAAGTTTTATCATTCTCACTCTGTTAAAATCTCCAACCAAACATCCAGACAAGCGAAAACAAACATCTACATCCTCCCAGGAGAGCCCAAAACAACCATCTACATCCTCCCAGGAGAGCCCCAGTCAAATTACAGAGCAGCTAATCATAGAGAAGCGAGCTTTATTTGAAGGAACAGGCAAGAATAAAAGAGCAAAGAGAAGACGTTTATTTGAAGGAAACCGAGAATCTGGATTCTTTCCTGTGCTGCAACGTGGCAGGCGGCCTACAGGCTTTCTTTCACAATTTTTCTTCCCACTACTTTTTAATCTTTTGGAGGTTTCAGGATGGAGAATTCCCTTCCCACCTCATTCCCGCTTTTTATCCCAACCAGGTTCAGAGATCGCACTCATGGCTGGGAATAGGAAGCACTGGCTCCCTGACCCTCCGGCAGAGGTGAAGGAGAGAGCCACGGGCATTATGGGAGCCATAGGCGGGAGATCAGAGAGGGTTTAATTAGAGGAGACAGGCTTCAGCGGGGTGCCTGATAACTCCTGCGCTGAGCTGCAGGCTGCCAGCACACGCCTCAGTCTGGAACAGCTACACCCTAAACACTCGGAGACATAAATGAGACGCATGCGAAACGCATATGCATCCGTGCACATAAGACATGGGCTTCGCATTCACATATACACACGGCGACGAAGATGGCTACACATACCTGCACAATTATACACGCACTCGGCCCTGGAGTGCTGGGATGACATGTTGCAGATGTAGCTATGATGACAGGAAAGACTGATAAAGCTACAGAGAGACAGTGCAGAACCGGAGAGAGCGAGTGAGAGGCGTGTACACAAACACACAGGCGTACACTCATTCCTTCTCTAATATCAGGAATCTAAGCATCATTCCGGTCCTTTGCGCCCATTCGCACATCACCTGACACATCACAGCACACCATTCCCTCTCACTGTCTCCTCTTTCACCAAAACCCTGGGTTTTCTCTTGGGCTTTACACATACTTATATACTAATACACCCACATCATACCTCACTCACATCTTACCAGAATAAACACATAAAAATCTGTTCCGAAACATATTAAGGGTCCAAATATATAATATGAAACAATACGAAACAATATAAATAACATGCATGTTGCATGTGAATCACAATTAAATTAAAATGTATTATAGTTTAAATTTAATATTTGTGCATTTAGCAGATTTTTTTTATTATTAAAAAAATATATAACATCCAAGTGAAAGATATATCACCAACATGTCAGAAAACATAATAAATAAATAAAAAGCAGAATCACTGAGTTGGAAAAAGGATCACCTCCTTGTGTCAGTATTTCGTTGAACCACCTTTTGCTTTAATTACAGCCTTTAGTCTGTTGGGATTTGTCTCTAGCTTTGCACATCTAGGCTTTGCAATAAAAAAGCAACAAAATGTGATTATTTCATAGGGGGGTCTTTTCTATACTCACTGTACATTTTAGTGTAATTTCTATTGAAACTTGTAGGTCATGTATTTAAATATGTTTGTAACTATACTGCTAAAATATACTTTTAAGATTTGAACTTCTCTACAAGTGCACATTCAATACAATTAGGCACACTTCTTTTTCACAGGGAATGTAATGCAAGATGTTGGATGAGGCAGAGGAAATACTATTAATATAAATGCATTTCTTTCCATTGTAAAAAGTATATATATTAAAAAAAAAATCTAATTCAATCTAATTAAAATTGCTTGATAGGTATTTGTGTATGCCGTGTATTTCTGCTTATCACCTCTGCATAATTGTTTATAAATGTTTATAATTTTATAATTGCTTATTATCTTTATCTTTATAACTTTGAGTACATAAAATAGGGAGTTTAAGACATTGCTTAAATGTTTCTGTTGTAATGATTATCACAATTTTTTTCTTCTGCGAGAGAGGTCTGAACAGACCTGTTAGACGTCAAGTAACACAGTTCAGAAATAATAATGTATTCATATAACTTATGTTTAAAAAAATATTTAAAAAAAATAATAATTTATTTCAAATAAAAATACATTGTAAAATAAAATGATATATTTTACCCCTCAGTTAGCTGTTTACTTAGTTTTGAACCAGCCCTTCACACTAACCCTCAGATTTGGTACTCTGTGGCTGTCAGTTTCAGGTGATCTCTCACCTAACATTTCAGCCCTCCTGACAATTCGCAACACGATCGCCAAACCTCGTGCAAATCTGAACCATGTGTCCTTCCACAAGGTGTGCATGTGAGAGTGTGTGTTTGAATCATCAGCCGTAAGGTGTGCTGATTATCATGTGAATCTCATACTGTTTCATCACATCTATGGCCCGAATATTACTTCAGGCACCTTCACAACCATGTGTGCTGGCCACAAGGGCTGATGCTATCTGTCTGATGATCACAAGACTGTGTTAAGTTAGATTTGTTTATTTTCAAAGGACCATACGGCCCCTCGGCATATACCAGCACGTCAACCACAGCCAACCTTTATGATTTATACCCATAATTCTCCCATGTAACAGCACGCTTCATAAAATGAAACTGAAGTTATGGGTTTGGCTAAGGATTTATTTCCATTCCTGCTTCGTATGAAGTAATGATCGGAAAAACGTCTACCTGCGGAAAGAGTAGAAGAACAATCCTAAGACAGGAAATGATGGATAGAGTGGTGTTACATGTCTGGTGTTTGTTTCTTCAGGATCACACGGTGTGAGAACACATAAATCAAGCTTGGGAAAGCCTGTTCTGCGACACATGTTGCACAGCTTATACCGTCACCTTCTGGTAAAAGTGAGCTTTGCAATAACGGTAGAGAAAGTGATTCTTCAAAGGGCTTTTCATTTGGGGAAGGACTTGTATGTGTGCTCTCCAATCTCATTTGACCCTCCATTGCTTCACCTGAATGTTATATTTCCCCTGACACTGCAGGAAATGCAGTGAAGGCCTGTATGTTTTTGATGAAAAGCTACTGTAATATACACTGATACTGATGCGTTCATACATTATACTCTGATACAGTCTGCCCGCAGGCTGACTGATTATTTTCTTTTTTTTTTTCTTGATTCATCTTGCTGCAGTGCTAAGAACTGCAGACTATGCAGTGTCAGATTTCTATTTTGTCTACCCTGCTGAAAATACCAGCTTACACCAGCATGACTTTCCATGCTGTTCACCAGCAAAACTACTACTGGAGCTGCTCGACCAGCATGATGTTTCTGTTGAAGCTGGTTGACAAACTCTCACTGGTTAAGCTTTTTAGAAAGGATGCCAGCATATTAGCAACTCATGCTCAAGCATACAAAAACACCTACGTATGTTGGTGATGAACAGATGGCATTTAAAGTTGGAATAATGTCAAGAGAAAAATAAGTCAAACGTTAATGCTTGGGGGAATAACTTAATTTTTTATACTTTTCTATACTTTAATATTTTTTTCTGTTAAATAAGCTGAATGATTGATTGATTGATTGATCTATTATTAATATTATTATTAAAGATTATCAAATAAATAAAATGTTATTGTTATTATTATTATTATTATTATTATTTCTACTACTACTACTTGAAACATCAATAAATCATCCAAATCATGTTTTATTTAAAGTCAAATAATGCTATTGTAAATATAGTCTATAGTAGTATAGTTAGTAAATATAATTGTATTAGTCTGAAAAGCATTGTGTTCATGAAAGGTTCTTAATAAACAGTAGTGTTATTACAAAAACAATGTATGCTGGTGATGAACAGATGTTTTTTTTAGTGTGAAAATGTCATTAAAACATTATTTTTGATGGAATAACTTTAATTTTTCTGTTAAATCAGCTGATTGATTGATTGAATAATATTGTTAAAATTATAATTGTTATTATTATTATTATTATTATTATTATATAGAGTATTCAATAAACAACCTATTATTATTAAGTATAATTGTATTTCTGTTTATGAAAGGTTCTTGATAGATAAATTGTATTTTATTCAACAGAACAACTTTAATAATATTATTATTATTATTATAATGTTTCTTCATAAATAAAATATATATTATTATATTTAGCTTGTTAAACGTGTGTGTGTATGTGTGTGTGTGTGTGTGTGTGTGTGTGTGTGTTCCAGCAGGAAGGAGGGTTCAGGTTGGCTTCATTAGGACTGAAGTGGGTGACAGACAGCAGCTGAATGGTAAGAAAAAACTGTTGAAAATACAAGCACTTTGTGTTGTAGATAATACTTTCTGGTGTCCTCAAGAAGTTTTTTTTTTTTTTTTTAATTAGCTTAACCAGCAACACTTCTTCAGTCAACTGGCTTCACCAGAAAGACCGTGCTGGTTGACAAGCTTTGAAACTGGAGCTTGCCAACCTACAAACCACACATAATTTGAACTACAGTAAAGCTAGCAGTTATTTACATCAGGGGTTTTTAGATAACATGGACCCCCAAAAATTATCAAGTTTAAAATGCAGCTATATATTTTCATATATAATAAATGACCCAATTTGTACTGTGAAAAATAAATGTTATGAATGTGTAAAATATTATTTGGAAATTTTATTACATTAAAAGAAATATTACATTGCATTACTATGTTTTTTTTACTCCCTATACTCCCAATTTTAATTAGTTATTTAAATTTTTTTTTTTTTTTAAATATATTTATTATTTACAACAAATGTCTCTATAAACATAATTTACATTAAAGCTATTTAAAATGGATGTAACAGTGTTCGTAGATCAGGAAGAATGATAATAAAACAACAACATAAATAGTCGAGGCCTGGTCCTCTCTCGTCCTTCACTGTAGTTACTCCTCCTTTTATCCTTCCGGAGCTCCTCCGTGGGACTCGAGGTGAGTGGCGTCCCGGCCTCGCTCCGTTCCCATGGCTCTCGGCCCCGCCCCCACTCGTCACAATGGAAATGCACTTTTTTGTGAGGCCTTTATTTGTTAAAAAAAAGAAAAATAACAAAACCTTTCTATTTTTTAAACGAAGCATTGAGGATTTTTTATGGTGTCATATAAAATTACATCACACTTAATAAAACAAATTTACGCTAAAAATATAGCTACTGGATATAAAACAATCATACATATAAATGTGCATACATAGAATCAAATGGAGCAATAAAATGGAATTCAAGATTGATGTACAGGCCATCCTGTGTGTGGTTTAGAGAGGCCTGCGGCATCCTGCTGTGAGCCGGTTTAATGCTTCCCTTTGCTGTATATCTCCTCCTGTAGCTGTACGGGAGATCTGGCCTTCAGCCCAGACCGATACGACTGAGCCCAGTGAGAGTGATGCTTTTACCATGCGTATCACTGTAGCAAGGCTTGTGGCCTCATTGTAGGTGCAGTTAACACATCAGCTCCTCGCCAAGTGTGACTGAAGATATATTCACAATGGTGTACTACAATACTACTACTGCTACTATTTGTTGCTACCTTGTATGTATACTGTGAATAGATTGAATAGATAGATGATCTTCAACAATTGCCAGAATGTGCATTTAAGAGCAGATAGTTTGGGCTTTTAAGTTCTGATTGGATAATGCATGAATTAAGCTTTTGTATTCGTTCTGAAGATAGCCTGAGTGTGTGTAGAGTAGACTGTGTGTCAGACAGATGTTGAGTCTGTGCTAAGAATACAGTGTTGTCTCACACGTCTCACATGTGATTCCAACCCCTGCTGTGATGCATTAATCATACAGAGAGACCGAGTGTGAGATGTTTGACACATACCATCCATCTCTCTAACATCCATTCAGACATAATAAACCATGATCAAATACCATCACATCTTTAGGTCATCTGCTCGATATCATACGAGTGCATAATACAGAGCATAGAGCACGACTCCATGGAGACTTTTACATTTTCTGTGTGTGCACTCAATATTCTGGGGTTGAGTTCTGTTCTTGTTTTGAATGGTGTTAACTGGTGTTAAGTGTTCTCGCTGCTGACTCATGAAGCACTGAAGATCTAATCCCACTCACATTCACTGCACAAAGCTGTAGCGGCCTTCGACATGCGGATCACACTTTATAATAAGATAGTGGGTTTATTCATATTAGGTTACATATAGCAAATGCATTTTGCACATTAAAATGACAGATGTACAGTGGAGATCAAAATTATAGAACAACCTATAAATTTCAAAGTCACTGCTTAGTCTTATTTGAAGTTATCCTATCAGGAGTAGAGGAGCAGTTTTTAAGCATATTTCATAAATCAATTGTATTCTGAAGCACAGTGTAAAAAACGTAATATTTGAAAAAAAAGAAAGAAAAAAAACTCTGAAAAAAAATAGAAAAACACTTACAAATGCCTCCAAGTTTTTGGTGTTAAGGAAAGATGCATTCTTGCTGAATAAATGTGTTGTGAATGGTAGTGTATAAATATTAAGAAGCAACAAACGGTTTTCAACATTGATAATAAGAATCATTATTAACAACTGAGCACCAATAATAATTGATAAATTAATAGTTTTCGCAAAAATATTAAGCAATGTTATAGCTGTAATAATAAATGCTTCCTGAGCAGCAAATCAGCATATTAGAATGATTTCTGAAGGATCATGTGACACTGAAGACTGGAGTAATGATACTGAAAATCCTGATTTGCCGTCAGAGAAACAAATTACATTTTAAAATATATTAAAATGGAAAAGTTTTATTTTAAATTGTAAAAATATTTCAAAATATTTACAGTATTTTTTGATTAAATAAATGGAACCTTGGTGAGCATAAGAAGCTTCTTTCAGAAACATGAAAAAAAAATTCCAAACTTTTACCAGTATATACAAGTGTGTGTTTCTGTGTAATTCTAACCATATCTCTTTGTATTTTATTTTCCCCTAGAGCCCAAGTTTGTGGGTTCGGCAGTGATCCCTGACAATGATGATCCTGCTGATGATAAAGTCTACTACTTCTTCACGGAACGAGTGACCAATATGGAGGGTGGAAACAAAGCCGTTTACACCAGAGTGGCCAGAGTCTGTGCGGTATGGCACATAAATACCAAAAACATGCTTGTTTAGATCTTTAGATTAAATTAGTCTTGTTTTTTTCATTTAAAAGCATGATTTTTAATGCTTAAAGAAAGCGTTCACTTAGCTTTCCTCTAGGGCTGTCAAAAATTTCGAATTTCGAATATTCGTAGAATTTAAAATAAAAATCCACATTCGAATGAAAACCGTTGCATTCGAAAATTAGATATTAGTTAAGGAGGCAGCCTTATTAGTGGCGCACGAGATGCGATGACGATGTAAGTGTCATTGCATTTTAAAGTTTTTGTTAGCCTATCCAGAAGCCACTAGATGTGGCGCTGCTGTGTTGTTGATTACAAATATTGTGGGGAAAGAGAACATCAATGCGGAGAAGATCTTGTTTACGTCAAAACTAAAACCAAGCCGTTCACACAGAACGCATATTTCGTGCATTTTCTAGAGGGACATCTATCACCTTTGCACTTGTGTCTCGCACAAGAGAACCGCATGTTTAGAAAGCGATGTAAAATTTATGCAAGTTCAACTTTGAAAAAAACATCTCAAGACTTAATGGCGGGGTTTTTCCCCATCCCACTGCAATTCGTGTTTTTAAATGAAAAATGTACTCCGTGTGATTGGCTTTCGGCCCTTTGTATTAAACTATGAATACATACATGATGCGGTTTTGTTTATAGTTGTTTAAGCAACTTCATGAATTATAATTGGTTTATAAACATTATTTTAAACATTACGCACTTTTTTTTCACAGATAGTCATGTTATCTTATGCTCGATGCGCCCTCTTGTGGCCTCAGGAGAAAAGCCAAAAGCTTTTCTTTACCCTAACTGAAATTATGCATTTTAAATTTGAATATAATTCGAATTTTGATAATATTCAAGCACAAAATTCAAATTTAGTTTTTCAGCCATTTTGACAGCCCTACTTTCCTCTTTATCTCAGTTGATAATGCTGATGCAGGGACCCTAGACTCATAGAAAAAAAAATTGTAACCAGTTTTTTTCATAAATGCCAATGACATGATTGTGTGGCTTCATCATGGCTATCCAGTGACATCAAAAGCAACAGACAGGGAAAATACAGTATAAGCAACTTCTGGCAAAACATTATAATGTAATGAAATGCTTGCAAAAAATTTAGTTGAAA
Source organism: Sinocyclocheilus anshuiensis (assembly GCF_001515605.1). Classification (NCBI taxonomy): domain Eukaryota; kingdom Metazoa; phylum Chordata; class Actinopteri; order Cypriniformes; family Cyprinidae; genus Sinocyclocheilus; species Sinocyclocheilus anshuiensis. The sequence continues at coordinate 324,782 of NW_015555724.1, forward strand.
TACACAACTTTTTTTTAATGGTTTTCAATGAAGAACGATGCTTTTTGCTCCCATAGTGGTGCAAATTTTGCTCCATAATAGCGTCGACCAGCTGGGGATTAATTTCTGAAGCTAACCAGCCAAGCACTGGCCAATTGCTTTTTGTCTGTCAAAATTTTTTGCTGCAAGACAGCACCGCCCATAGGTCAGGTGAAATTAAGTGTCTTTTTATCTCTTCCCGCTGTCAGAATGACCAGGGTGGTCAGAGGATGCTGGTAAACAGATGGAGCTCTTTCCTGAAGACTCGTTTGATCTGCTCAATGGCTGGACCCAACGGCATTGACACACACTTTGATGAGCTCGGTAGGGGACATACTACTCTCTGTCTTCCTCTCCAGTGTTCTTTTTCATGCCTGTCTGAAACCATGAAAGTATTTCACCTACTTCATCATGGGATTGGGATTTTTGCAGATAATTGCGATTTCTAAAGATAATGCAAGATATGGGATGAAACCTCATTTGTTTACTTTCACTCCACTTGAAAACTTTGTAGCTTGTTTATGATATGGAGAACATATTACACTGGTAATCAGTACTAGGACTAAAATTGTGTTTTTGATGAGTACTGTAAGCATTTTGAACATCTCAGGCTCATCTTATTCTGTAGAGCGAGGGATTGTGTGTGATATTAGCCCATAAAGTTTGCACATATACATACTTGAATATATGCTTGCACTTACACATACAAATAAAATTGCATTTACATTTATGCATTTGGTACACGCTTTTATCTAAAGCGACATACTGTACATTGCATTCAAGGTTTTCAGTTCTTGCTTTCCCTGGGAATCAAACCCATGATCTTGACATTGCTAGTGCCTTGCCCTGCTGTTTGAGCTGCTGTAAAATGAACCATAAACAGTCTGTGATCTGGTTAGCTCTGACATATTTGTGATGCAATACCGTAATATTGCTTACTATATAGAGAAGATAGTATGCAACGTTTGATTTAGCTCTTGTGTTGGTAATATACAGAGGAAGTCACTGTTATGCTCTGAGCTGTATCTGGAATCCATCAACGTAGGGCCGCTTGACTGAAATGTCCACAATAGCACAAAAAAAATAAAAAAATAAAAACTGCAGTTTTAGCTTCAGATGAGCAGTTTCTTCCAGCTCAGTGATTCTATTCATCAGATGCCTCAGAGCAAAACTACTGATAAGTCAGTTTTTGCTTTTCGTATTTTCATAGAGATTTCATCAGGTATCCATCCATCCATCTATCTGTCCATCCAGATGAATTTGTAATAGATCTCCATGTCTTCACAGTATAAGCCAGCTGTGTGAATTGAAAATCCAAATCTGTTTTACCAGCTGTGCTGTTTAACCATCACCAAACTTTGTAATCTTGGAGGATCTCTCTGATGGGCCCTTTGA
>NW_015555724.1:326204-345914 GCF_001515605.1 Sinocyclocheilus anshuiensis
TTAACATAGTATGAAGCAGAGTGAGGCGGAAAGCCGTCGAAGCGAAACTAGGTTGCTGAAGCAATTGCTAATGAGAGACGAGCGTGACACACGGCTCGAAAGCAGCGGAGCTTTTATTATGCCACACTTTAGTTTGTAATCTTGGAGGATCTCTCTGATGGGCCCTTTGACTTTCAGATGAAAGCTCATTTGTTTCTGCACTGACATCTTATTAAACACCTCATCTGTTCCAAAGATGTAAAGTGCAAGATGGAACTATGTTTATTTGGCGTTGTTATTTTTGTAAAATGTGTAAAGAAACTTTTATATTTATGCATTTGGCTGACAATTTTATCCAAAGTAACTTGTATTGCATTCAAGGTACACATTTTATCAGTTCTTGCTTTCCCTAGAATTGAACCCATGGCCTTGGTGTTTCTAGCATCATGCTCTACTGTGAGTTACAGGAAAGCAGTGTTATCTTATTAATATTTGATTTAAAATAGAATAGAATGAAAAAAAATATATATACATTTGAATTCTCGAAGTCAGAGTTTCCCATATTGATGTTCACAAATCCCTGGTGTTTTGTGTGTGAGTTGATGTAAAATCTAATAATTCAATCATGGAAATGGAAAATTTTGGAAAATGTTTATATATATATATATATATATAAAATGTAAAATAAAGAATAAAAAAAAGGTTTTAAGATTAAAGGTACAATATGTACGTTTTCACCGCTAGAGGGCGCGTATTCAAAACAAACAAAGAAACAAAGGCATAGTTTGATGACTCCGTGACTGAGTGAGGAATCATGGGAGTTGTCTTCTTCATCCCCACAGCCGACGCAATCCGACGGGACTCAGGCAGAAATCATGTTCATGGATGAGCTAATGTATTAAAGATTTATTAACATAGTATGAAGCAGAGTGAGGCGGAAAGCCGTCGAAGCGAAACTAGGTTGCTGAAGCAATTGCTAATGAGAGACGAGCGTGACACACGGCTCGAAAGCAGCGGAGCTTTTATTATGCCACACTTTAGCGCTTCCGTTCCTTCCGGTCGTGCGTATGTGGGGTAAAGCAGCGCTGTTTTATCATACTAGATACATTTGAAAGTTCTGTTATAATGCTACTCTGTGTGGTCGTCACCTGTCTAACAAAACGCAAAACATAAAGCGTCTTTGGTGTTTCCATGTTTTCTACAAAACAAAACCGGAAATCGAGGGGTTATGACGTCTTTGGCAGGCGACACAATGACACTATGGACACGGTCCGTGTCACTAGTTAAAATTGCTTATTTCTCTGGATTTAAACATTCTTCGAAACATATGGGATAATGTAAGTACACAAGTCAGCAAAATATATAACACTGTTCTAGTGGTTTTTGGATATTTTAATAAAAAAATCTTATATATTGTGCCTTTAAATATTTTATTTGTTTACCAGCATGTTATGTGACCACTAACCAACATCAGATAATTGTGAATATGCAAATGTGTTTTTCAATGATTGAAATATATTAACTTGAAACCTTAAGGACTACCTCAAGTAAATATGTTATAGGTCAAATAATTTCAGCTGACAAAAAAGTTGGGAATATCTGCTCTAGGAAATAAGTTTCAAATTCTGGTACACCTGGATTAATGTCCCTGCCTATCAACCAGTCCCTAACCTTTACTCTAAATCAGAGGGCACTGACTGATTATTAATGATGTTGTTCCAGGCCCAACAAAGGATGTTGATCCAACAACATACTGTAAAATCATGCTTAGCACAATTTCATGTTGATTTGATGACAATACATTTTTGTGTGTATCTATGTGTCATTTTAGAGGATGTGTTCGTGCTACGGAAGAAGGATGAGAAAAATCCAGAGATCTTTGGTCTGTTTAGCACCACCAGGTGGGTGAGGTCACATGTGTCACTGAACAGAGCAATATATACTTTTATATTCTCAGTTTATTTTGATGGACAGCTGCCTGGACGCTCATCTGCACCTGTTTTTTCACTCAGTGCCGTGTTTAAAGGATACGCAGTGTGCATGTATAACATGGAAGACATCCGTGCAGCTTTTAATGGGCCTTTTGCACACCGGGAACGGACTGACCACCACTGGAAAGTGTACGATGGCAGGGTCCCCTACCCCCGACCTGGATCGGTGAGTAATATTTGCTTGTATATTGGGTCCATCAGTCACTTTGTGTCATCATTTTGTTATATCAGAAATCCCAGTGTACAAAATGTCACGAAGTGTTGCGTTTACACCTCTGACACACAGTGCCGTTTGGAGGCCCACTTGAGTGAATGTTGAATTTTGGATCTTATTTCTTCAGACACACCGAATCTCTCTCATGGCAGATGAGTCTATTTTCAGCATGACTGTGCACATCACTATTCTCCTCGAGCGTGTCATGCCAGTTCTTTAACGCTAATGCCTGAAACCGAGCACTTATGGAGGTACTGTGAAATCGAGGGTGTTTAAATTGCCGTAGTCTGAATTATAATCATATCTGATATGTGCTGATTAATGTCCTTCTCTGGCTATTCATCTCCAGCTGATAAAAGAGTAAGATTGGTTTCCAATAGTTAGTAATGATGTGTACAATTATAATCATATCTGATATGTGCTGATTAATGTCCTTCTCTGGCTATTCATCTCCAGCCGATAAAAGAGTAAGATTGGTTTCCAATAGTTAGTAATGATGTGTAACTCCCAGTCATTTTCTCTGGTGTGTTGTGTCTCGTCTCATTTTGAAGAAGCAGGGTATATCCGTTGTTCACATCTCCGAATTTGTCTCAATTCTTCAATTTCCATGTGTGGTTATTCTTGGGGAAAGCATATGAAAAAAAAGTATGTCTCTGAGAGCTGACCTTTTAAAAGGCAATTTGGTAGCTTTAGTCGTGCACCGCAGGATTTCTGATCGGTCTCTTGTTCTAAAGGGTTATAGCAGCGAGAAGCAGGCGGGATATTCTCAGATCCGGAGCAACAAAATGAAAGACCTGAAAGTGTTTAGTGACTTGGGGAACTCGGTTCAATCTGTATTCATATTTACTGATTTTTGTCTCTCACAGTGTGCCAGTAAGATAAATGGAGGCCAGTTTTCCAGTTCAAAGGAGTATCCAGATGAGGTTCTGCGTTTTGTGCGTTCACATCCCCTCATGTTCCAGGCGGTGCAGCCCGTTCACAGACGGCCCATTCTGCTGGACACTGAAGGAGGACATAAACTCACACAGCTGGCTGTGGACCGAGTGGAAGCTGAGGATGGACACTACAATGTTCTCTTCATAGGGACTGGTACTCAATTTTAGTACCTATATTGTCATATAGGCTTTATGTAATGATTGTTGCTTTTGTCATACTAAATATTTGCAGCAGCTTGTTTTTATGTCTAACAATACACTATTTTCTAGTTTTGTGGCTTAACGGCCAACTATAGGCTATTGCATTTCTAGAAAACTGACATTATTTTAGCAGATATACACTACTTTTTGGGGTTTGTATGATTATTTATTATTTTTTTGAAAGAAATTAATACTTTTATTCAGCAAGTATGCATTTAATTAATCAAAAGTGACAGTTAAGACATACTTTTACAAAAGATTCCTATTTGAAAGAAATCAATTCTGTTGAACTTTCTGTTCTTCGAAGAATCCTGAAAGATATGTATCATGGTTTCCACAAAAACACAAAGCAGCACAACTGTTCAACAATAATTAATAATATAATATTGAAAAGATAATAATTAAAATGTTACTTCAGCATCTTATCTTAAATCAGCATATTAGAATGATTTCTCATTCTATCATGTGACACGGATCATGTGACACTGAAAACTGGAGTTATGATGCTGAAAATTACATGCAGGAATAAATTACATTCTAAAATATATTAAAATAGAAAACAGTTACTTTATTATATTGTGCAAATGTTTCACAATATTACACTTTTTACTGTGTTGTTGATCACATAAATGCATCCTTAGTGAGCATAAGAGACTTCTTTCAGGAACATTACAAAAAAGTATATAAAATGTATTTTATCAGTGCCTAATTCAGGTCGTCTTTCTCTTGTTTACTGTGTTGTTGATCACATAAATGCATCCTTAGTGAGCATAAGAGACTTATTTCAGGAACATTACAAAAAAGTATATAAAATGTATTTTATCAGTGCCTAATTCAGGTCGTCTTTCTCTTTAACTCAGATGATTCTGTAGTATTAAAAATGATCACAATCTACAACAAAGAAGCTGACACAGTTGAAGAAGTTCTTCTGGAGGAATTGCAGGTTTTCAAGGTCATCAGAAGTCCTTTGGGTGACTTTTTATCTTTATATTGATACCATTTCATTTCCAACAATCTTCACACTTACCACTTTTCTTCTCATTCTAGGTCCCTGTTCCTATTACGGAGATCCTCATCTCTACTAAACGAGTAAGTCTTTGTCAGTTAGTCCTCACAGACACCTGGAGATGGTGATATTGAGTAAACGTTTCATGCATGAGTGATCGCCTTTATACCTATGGCAAATTCAGCATTTATAACAAGTCAGATGCTTCATAGTTAATTATTAATTCTTGCAGTCATTAGTAAATATTATGAATCAAATATGAGCATATTTTGTTCTGTGTTATAACTGTAATATATTTAATTATTTAGAATGCACACAAATAATGGGCAATTCAGTAGAATGGTTGTATCTTTATGATTTGGACATAATGGCATTCATCACCTGTAACAAAGCGGCTGACAGCAGTGTTTGTATCTCCATAGCAACAGCTGTACGTGGGCTCTGAGCTGGGTGTAACACAGATCCGTGTACACCAGTGTGGGCTGTACGGTTCAGCCTGTGCCGACTGCTGCCTGGCCAGAGACCCCTACTGTGCATGGGATGGGTTGACATGTTCCCGGTACTACCCTGCTGGGCAGTATACAAAAAGGTACCAACAATTTGATATAGATATATAATAAATGTATAGCTTATATTTAGTCAAGTCATATTTATTTGTATAGCACTTTTCATGGTGCATGCTGTATAGTTCCAAAGCAGCTTTACAGAAAATAAAGCCTTAAAGAGATAGTTCCCCCCAAAAATATAAATTGTCATTATTTACTCACCCTCGAGTTGAGTTTTATATATATATATATATATATTTATATGTGTGTGTGTGTCTGTGTGTGTGTGTGTATATGTATGCATATGTGTGTGTGTGTGTGTGTGTGTGTGTGTATATGTATGTGTGTATATATATATATATATATATAATGTATTATTATTATTATTATTTATTAAATTATTATATTTTAGCTTTTTTATTATTGTTATATTATTAATATAATATAATTATTATATTATGATTATATTTAATTATTATTATTGTTGTTGTTGTTGTTAATAGGTCAATTTATTAGCTACTATTTATAAATATTTATAATAATATTTTATACATTTTATAATAATGTCATTTTATACATTTATTGCTCACAGTAAATAATGCGTTCTTGATTGTTTATGTAGGTTTTAATATTTTTCAAGGGTGGCAATCTTTTCCTTTAAACCTCTTGTAGTAGGAGTCATTACGTCATATGCCTCTTAACATTTAATCTTTAACATTTCAAGCTCTGTGGATATCAGTCTTGGACTAGTAGTGCATATACTGACAGGACTGAGATGGTAGATTGCTTTTATAAAAAGAAAAGTTGAGGCATCTTGACATTTGGAAAAGATTATGTGCTTTATTTCCATGTCTTGCATCACAAAATTAGGTTGTTAATGCATTTCTTGATTAAGCAACTTTTTTAGTCTTACAGTTTTAGCTTACATGTATGTGCACCATAATCTTGTTCACTTTCCAACCCAGTGTTTCCATTAGTGAGCTCTGTGAACTTGGAGAGTGTGTGTTTTTGTGAGAGCTCTTTTGATGTTTCACTTATGTGTGTGGAGTGTACCGGAGCGAAGGCAGAGTGGGAGTGTTTCCCTAATCCCGACTCAAAGACCTGTCAGCTGTCTCAGTGTGGTCATCAGTTTGAGCTTGTTAGCGATTGATGCTAACACCTCTCGCCCATATTAATACCCATCACAAGCTCACTTTGTATGCAAAGCCAGACAAGTTGCGCACAATCGGCACCAAATGCCTGTCAGAGTCATTACTCTAAGAGTACAGACAAAAACCAGACCGAGTCTGATTGAATTTCTGTCACCTCCCTGTGTTGTTACACACCTTGGGTGGCAGGGTGATATTATGACAATTGCAGGCAGACAGGCAGGCTGTGTCTGGGTTATATCAATGCCTCATTTTTCTCTTTTATTCTTTAGGCGCTTCCGACGGCAAGACGTCCGCCATGGCAACGCGGTTCAGCAGTGCAACGGGCTTCAGCTTAGTGGTATGTTCTGGCAAGAGCTTGTTCAATGGAGGATATTAGAGTCTTAGAAGCTTTATAGGGAAAAATGAGGCGGATGAGATCTGTGAAAGTTGACGAGGTCAGAGTACAGTTAATGAGAGTCTCTGGCTCTTTATGCGCAGATGGTGCTTTTACTTTAGCAGACAGACATCACAGTATATTACAATAGAGCGTGACAGTGATGTCCCAATTCCAAAGCGGCCTTTATTCCGAAAGTATTTTCCCCATTCTTTTTCTCCATGGGCATTGCAGCTTGAATCAAATCTACATCCAACATAAACTCTGAAATTAAACATTACAACATTCGATTTGAAGCTAAAATGTATTGAAATTTTTGGGAAAAAAAGTAAAAACTTCTAAATTTTTAATGATTGAATTGACATTGTTTATGGTGGAATGAACTAAGAGGTCTAAACTATAATATAACTGTAATATCAATCTGTTTACCATAGCTAAGTCATTGATTATAAGCACAGCATGACTTATATATTTGGTGGCAAAATATTCAGATATATCCCACCATCAAAAGTTTTCGGTCAGTACAATTTTTGTTCATGTTTATTTATAAAAGCACATTTAAAAATACCCAAGGTTGAACAAAATGCTATGCAATATTAGAATAACTAGAGAAAAACACACAAGTTAAAATATATTTATATATGATATATACTTATTTTTATGTATTGTGTATATATTCAGCAAACACACATTAAACTGACAGTCAAAAGACACAAGACTTTTACTTTTTTACAGAGCATTTCTATTTCAAAGATTTCTTTCACTTCCACAACTGTACCATTGAGCTCCATTGCAGAACATATTATAAAAATCTCTATTCCTTTTAATACTGACAGTGTCTGTTTACAAGATGCTTGAGTATTCAGATTGTGTGATTAGACACCTGCCGGAGTCTCCGCCATGAGCAAAACCTATGGGTTTCTTGCATGTGAGAATGAAAACACAATGTCAACAGTTGACACAAGTTTGAATTCTGTTGCATCAATGTATTGGACTAAGCTGTTCAGTGTGTGTGTGTGTGTGTGTGTGTGTGTGTGTTACAGAAGAACAAAGCATCTCAGAAAAGCTTGTATATGGTGTGGAGAACAATAGCACCCTACTGGAGTGCAGACCACGATCACTGCAGGCGTCTGTAACATGGTATATTCAACATGGTGTGGACATGGAGGAGGTACAAAGCATGCATCTAGAACATACATACTTTTATTGTTTTAAATAAAATGTATTATTATTATAGTATAGTATAGTCTTGTATTATAAAACTAACCTAACCTCTAATTTTATTTATTTTTATAATTATAGAAGGAAAAAGGATAAATAATTTATATAAAATAAATAATTTTTCCTCCATAATATATAATCATATAATTATATTACATTACATTACATAATAGTTACCCTATCCCTAACCCTGAGATAACTTTAAAAAAATATATATGATTACGGCATAAAAATGAAAACATATTAAGATTTATTTTTATCATATTTAATCATATAATGTGCAGAGTTTTCTTCTCTTCTCACATGGTCAGGCTCAGACATTATTTCATCAAAAGCTATGGTCTGAACCCCTGCTGAGAGAGGGCTGTTAAATATAGATTAAAGCTTCTTTTTACTATTCTGACCACAGGGAGGCTGGGTAATATAGCCCCCAGTGATTCAGTTCATCTCAAATAGAAAATAATAATGTCACTCTGACCATCTCTGTGCTCCAAGACATCTCTGGTAAATTAGACTTTAAATAATGGCACATGTATTGGTAATATTAGCTAAGGAGAGCATCACTATTACAGTTGCTTTAACTTGAGGTTAGGGATTAGAACAGACTCCCAAAAGTATTCTATTTTCACATATAATGCATAATTATACCTCAAGTCATGTGGGTTAAAGGGAAGAGTACTGTTACTTTTCTAAGCGATCAGAATTATGATTTTTCACCTGGTGAATGATAGAAAAGATCAACAGTGTTGGGGAAAGTTACTTTTGAAAGTAATGCATTACAATATTGTGTCAGTCCATAAATTAACTAATTGCTTTACTTTTTACGTTAAGTAATGCATTACATTACTTTCGTGTTAATTTTTGTCACCTGGGCTGGAATTGCTTACTTGGTTTTGATAACAGAAAACCCAAAGGTTGTATTTTCGACAACTGTAAAGGTCCTTTCAATCCACAAGTGAAATTAATAAGCCTGGCTGAAGGATGTGTCTCTGCACCAACAGGAGAGGTGTCAGTGAATAAATGGGAAAACAAAGTAACTTGCTTTACTTATTTAAAAAAGTAACTCAGATATTTTGTTGTAAATTTAAAAGTTATGTGTTACTTTACTAGTTACTTGAAAAAAGTAATCTGATTATGTGGCTCAGGTTACTTGTAATGTGTTACCCCCCAACACTGCATATGCTTATATTGAAGGAGGCATCCGAGACTTGGAAGTGGATTTTTTTGAGCCTAGAAACCAGCCAGAACACTCTAGCATCCTAGCAAGCTAAGTACACAAATTTGATAATGTCCTTTGCATGTTGTTTCTCTCCTTCCCTCCCTCAGGTGAAAGGCGATGATCGTGTGATTCAAATCCCCCACGGCCTGTTGCTCCTTAAAATAGCAAAGGGAGATGCAGGAGTCTACGTGTGCCAGTCCACAGAGCACGGCTTCATCCAGACGGTGGTGCGTGTTACTTTGGAGGTGCTGGATGAGGGCAAAGTGGAGGGTTTGTTGCATAAAGGGGAGGAAGGCGATTCTGCACACAGACCTCCACCCTGCCCCTTCCCCAGCCTGCCCTCCGCTCCATCCTCCTCAAAGCTCTGGTACAAGGATTTCATGCAGCTGATCGGCTACAACAACTTCCAGCGGGTGGAGCAGTACTGTGAGAAGGTGTGGTGCGTGTCTGACAGGAAGAGGAAGAAACTGAAGGGAATGGCACCCAAATGGCGGTACACACCTGGGGCAGAGCAGCAGGGGAGAGCACGGGCACCTCGACACACACAGGGACAGTAAAAACTGTTAGATCAGAGAACGAAACACTTAAACTCATTCTCAGTGCAGATGATCGTATATAGACATTTTTGTTATTATTTTTATTCTAAACAAAAAAAAAGAAAGAATCATTCGTAATGTCATTAAAAAAATTTTTTTAGAGTCTTACCATTTGATCCTTTGATCTGAAAACCATCTTTAGTCAATATTCCAGATATTTAAAAGTGCACCAAGTCCTTTTTTCATAGTCTTCATAGATGTGTGAAAGCAAAGTGAAACCATTAACATTATGCAATGACACAAATTTACTACGTCGCTGTATCATTCATTTTTTCTGATGATTTACACACATTCAAAAATTTGGGGTCGTTAAGTTTTTTTTTTTTTTTTTTTTTTTAAGAAATACATACTTTTATTCAGCATGGACACATTACATTTATTAAAAAGTGACAGTAAAGACTTTTTTTGTTGTTACAAAACAATTCAAATAAAAGCTGTTCTTTTGACCTTTGCTATTCATCCAATAATTCTGAAAAAAAAAAAATGTATCACAAGTTCCACAAAAATATTGAGCAGCACAACTGTTTTGTAACACTGATAATAAGAAAATTGTTTCTTGAGCACCAAATCTGTATGTTAAAAAATAAGTACATTTCTGAAGGATCATGTGACAATAAAGACTGGAGTAATGGCTGAATAAATTACATTTGAGAATATATTAAAATAGAAAACAGTTATTTTCAATTATAATATTTCACAATATTATTGTTCACTGTTGTTGTTGTTTTTTTTTTTCAACCAAGTAAATCCAGCCTTGATGAGCATTAGCTCTTACCAACCCCAAACTTTTGAATGGTAGTGTATTTCTTTGTTTTTAATCAGCAATTTTTATCACTTCCTGCTGTTAGAAATAAAAATGTTTATTTTACATTTTTAATTCCATTTAATATTAAAACACTTTAACTGTTAGTAGTTTGGTCAAATAATTAAGAGGGTTAAAAATAAGTATTGCATTATGGAAACTAGACTATTTTAAAGTGGTGTACTGTATGTTACACATTTTAGAAAATATAATGTGTCACCTGGCTATTCCAAGCGTACAGAAAATTAGTACAATTTACATTTAGCATGCATGCCACAAAAGTAGGAAGAGGAGTATGGTAGCATGCTATTCCAGACATATTTAATTATAATTACTTGGTGTACCTTTAAAATAGAAAGAAAGGAAGAAATGTGTAATCAATCTGCGTTTTTATACATGGCTCTTGTCTAACATTTGTCTTACAAAGAAAGTACTAAAGTTGCTTCTACGGGAACATACATTGCTACCTGACTGACTGGGCCATTAAAAGACAAGGGGTTCAAAGACCCTCTCAGGATGTGAAAGGCAACATTTCCTATTGGACTGCTCTGAACAATGACAAATGGCGGAGACCAGCTGTCCTCTTGTCAACGATGTAAGATTTCTTATGAATGACTTTTCCACTGTTGACAATTCAAGAGTTCCATTCCACTGAGGAAAACATTTCTGTTTACATTTCTGTGAACAGTTACTTGGCGTTTTAAAAACCCTCCTGAGAGAACTTACGCACATACTGAGTATATTTATCTGTATTTTCATTATTTCATAAATTATTCAAGTTGGTGTAAGATTGGCTAGTGTTTTTGTAGTGGTTTTAGATGTTCTAACAGTTTTAACTGGACATGAAGTACTGCATTTCAGTTGTGTATATAGGTTGATCGTAATGCAATTCTAGTGATCACACCAACATTTAAAAAAAAAATAAATAAATCTTGGTGAGTGTTTTAAGACATGCAACAATATTTTTGCTGTGAACTACTAAATTAGAACCAAATTATCACGGTATTTCAGTGAGGTCAACCGTTTTGCTATGTATTATGATGTTTTAAAGTGTGTTAAATCTTTTAATTGCTATGTGTTGTATAATAAATACCATAAATCCACACAGGGTCGAGGTTTAGCTGGTTAGCATGGCCCTGTTAACCCCTGCACCATTGACCAGCTGTTGTTGAGATGAATGGACATGCTAATGGACAACTTTCTCCAGGTATCATTGACCTCCTTATAATATACAGTGCTGTTCAAAAGTTTGGGGTTGGGAAGTTTTTTTTTCTTTAATGTTGAAAGAAGTCAGCTGCCTTTATTGGATCATAAATACAGTAAAACAGTAATGTTGTAAAATATTATTACAATTTACATTTTTTTCTGTTTGAATACATTTTTAAAAAGTAATTTGTTCTTATGATGGCAAAGCATCATTACTCATGTCTTCAGTGTCACATGATCCTTCAGAAATCATTCTAATATATTGATTTGCTGCTCAAGGAACATTTCCTATTATTATCATTGTTGAAAACCATTGTGCTGCTTAATATTTTTGTGGAATCTGTGAATTCAGAATCTTTGATGAATAGAAAGTTCAAAAGAACAGCATTTCTGTCATGACAACTCTCGGAGGGATTGGCATGGTAATGTACATGACAATGTTAATGTATTTGGTCTTGGCGGAATAGATCTGCTACACTGCTGCTGCTGTGGCAAAGCAAGTACCGAGACTTGCTACTGTCAATACATCCACAACATGCTGCTGTAAGCATGTAAGAAATACTGCTGCTGCACATATAACACATATGAATAACCCCCATATAGCATACATGAATCACCCCGTAGCAGATCTATACAGGTGGAGCTGGGGAAGGTGGAGGGTTTCTGAAGTGCGCTGCCAACTGCTACAGCAAACAAAAGCCAGGTATTTGAATATTGAGAAGTGAGCTCATTGGCTACCGATACAGGAGATAACCAGTCAGCTGCCATGTGACAATGATGTCGCCAGGTCAGATTGAGCTAGACCTATCAGACTGCGCCATCTAGAGTTTAATGCCAGAACTCTGTATTTATTTGAAATAGAAATCTTTTGTAACATCATGAATGCCTTTGTCACTTTTGATAATTTTACTGTCACTTTTGTGTCCTTTCGGAAAAAAATGATTCATTACTTTCCAAAACAAAAATCTTGTTGACCCCAAACTTCTGAATTGTATATTATGTAAATTACATTATATAATGTTTTTGTTTGATATGAAACAGGCCCTATATCTTATGTCTTGCTGAAACACAGCTTTGGAGTTCAGGGTGAGAAATGATGGGAAGAACCGTATTGTTTTTGACATGATGGATGGATGTGGTTTGTATTCATGGAGGTCCATAACATGTCGTATTAATATTCAAAGTCTGGTCCTCCAGTCCTTGCTGTCTGTCTTCAGCCTTGTGACTTTCCACCACAGCCATTCTTCTCCTGCTCTTTCTTCTTCTCTCTGCTCACTGCAGATGGGCCTCTTAATTAGCAATATGTACGCCGGCCTGCAATGGAAATAATGTTTCATTTATGAGCGAGACAGTCGCCTGAGTGTGTCGCTGATAACGCCTCACCATAAACACGCGTCAGACCCTGTGCTGATGATTCATTATAATGAAGATTGCTTCCACAGTCCTTCATTTTTAAAGTTTATCAATCAAATCGTTCTCTATGTGCAGTAAGAAAGATCTGAGAATCTGTCCTGTGCCACTGAAGATCAGAGCCAGATTCTCCTCATAACTGAGAAACTTTCTGATGTAGCCGAATCAATGGGCAGCGTCAGTGCAAACTGCAGTAGTCTGAAAAAGTTTGGATATTTGTCCTTCCGTAGCCTACTTCATCTTTAAGTTTCTCAAGTGTAATCGGCAATGAGATCGCACATTTCAAAAGATCCATTTAAGCTGTCACAAGCCGAGGGTGAATCTTAAAGGGTTAGTTCACCCAAAAAGGAAAATTGGCTGAAGGCGTATGACGTATGCGCAGCGCGCGTGCTTCTGAGATATGCTAGTCTCGCGAGTTTGTTTATAGGAGCAAAGGACGCAGTTTCCTTACTTTTGCAAAGAAAAACCAGTCTCCTCTTGGCTTATATCGAAATCCTCCGACATTTTTCTTTGCAAATCTTCGGTTTGTACTTCTAATTTGTGGCCGGCGTTTTTTGTTGTCTCTCCGCATTCGTCACTAAGCACGCAACGCTGACGCGCTACGTCATCCGCCGGCACGGCTTCCGCATATGACAGTTGGCGGAAGTGATATAAAAGTGTTTATTACGTTTGAAATATGAATATTTTTACAAAAACACATGGATTCACTACAGGATGCCTTTATTCCCGATATTTTTCTTACAAAAACACATCGATTCACTACAGAAGGCCTTTATTCAGCCCCCAGAGCCGTGTGAAGCACGTTTTATTATGAATGCGCGCGCTTTATTTGACTACTTGTGGACTGTTCAACTGCAACACCCGCTAACTGCAATGACAGAGCTTGGAATAGCCAGGACAACTTTTTATATAATTCCGACTGGATTGTCTGAAAGAAGAAAGTCATATACACCTAGGATGCTTCGAGGGTGAGTAAAATTTTTGGGTGAACTAACCCTTTAAAGATTGCGTACATGCTTAAACTGAATACTGCATCACACGCCACACTCAAGGCCATCGCTTCAAATCACCTGTGCAATTCAGCTAGAAATGACTCAGTCGACCACATTTTTATTAGCGGGTTTAATAAAAAAACAACGAATATTTGTTAACTTGCTAAATCGGGAAAATAACGACAAGAGAGTCCTCTTATGTCCTCTCGAGTTGAGAATCATTTGCGACTCGCGAGGATATGGGCTAATTTAATAATTAATTTAGCCCAAAACGTACTTATTCTAACCACTAAAAAATAAGATAATACAAATAAAATTAGAAAATTTTAATTCTTTAATTTTTATATTTTATTCATAGCTCAGACAAAATCATTATTGGCTCTCGTCTGGAGGGCAGTGCCCCCACCCCCCCACAGCCCCCCCTAAACTCTGTCTATGTTCCTCTCATGAGAAGAACACCTCTCACAGCCGGCTTCCTGTCTTTAGCTTTACTCACCTCGCCCACAGATTACTTTTTATAAAGGATTCCTGAAAAAGTGTGTGATCGTGGTATGCTTGCAGATGAAAGACTTCCGTTGACAGTGCAACAGCGTTTTGTTGAGGTGTCTTATCTCATCTTAACACAGATATCCTCATAATATTTAGCATAGTCACAAAACGCCTTTCATTTTAGCTTGTGACCTTTTACTCTTTACCTGTGATTGCAAAGAGTGATGAAGCCTTTTTAAGGCAACATGAATTGCTGTTTTCAACCCTGCTTCTGTAATTTGATGTATTTTTCAGGATGTTCATGAGAGCGAAGCTTGATTTTATCCATCAGGAATTGATTGGATCGTAAAAAGTGGGCCTGGAATACCTTAATAGAGCCAGAACAAATGTGAATTTGCTAAAGCAATGCTTAAATAGATATTTAGCACAGATGAATCTGCAGCAACATGCATTAATAAAGTAAATATGGTTTTTATTTTGTGTTGAAGTTAAATGAATAATTCACCCTGAAAAATGAAAACTCCATTGTCATTTACTCATATGTTGTTCCAAACCTTTATGATTTTGTTTCTTCCATGGAAGGAGATATTTAGCAGAATGTTCACACTGTTGTTTTCCATGAATGTAATCATGAATGGATTAAAAAAAGACTTTGAATTGCGAGATATTAACTCTGAGTTCTGAGTTTACATCAGTTTATATCTTGTCATTATCAATTCATTCAGAATTGTAAGTTCAAATGTCACAGTTACTTTTTTTTTTTTAATTCTGTGTTGTAAACAGGCTTCCATAGTATTCAAACTTTTGAAGTCATATGAACCATAATATACATGGTTACTTAAAAACATCACCTTCCATTGTAGCTCTCGAGAAGCAATGAAGTTTGATGTGACATGTTAAAGGTCAGTAAATGATTACTAATCTTATGTTTGGATGAAGTAATCCTTTTAAGATAAAAAGGACACCATCAATGTAAAATATTATTAATGTATGCATCAATCATAAAGGAAAGCAGGCTGGAGTTTGAACTAAATCCAATGACTGTACCTGGTGAGTACTCTACCATTTTAATAATCCTTCAAACACAATGTAAGGACCAATAATTATTTGTAATCTTTGCTGACATTCTCTGTCGCTCTCAGACATGTTAAATCCTTTGAAAGGCGTTCACGTGATGCTTACTGTACCTGGTGAGTACTCTACCATTTTAATAATCCTTCAAACACAATGTAAGGACCAATAATTATGTGTAATCTTTGCTGACATTCTCTGTCGCTCTCAGACATGTTAAATCCTTTGAAAGGCGTTCACGTGATGCTCCGCTGCAGATATCATCACAGAGCACGGCTTAGTCCCACTGTTCTTTATCAAAGTTCATCAGCTCTCAAATAAACACTTGTCTCTGACTTCAGAATGATGCCGGAGGAGGCTGAGCAAATCTATTACCTTTAACATCCATATCCTTTCCATTGCACAAAAGGTTCTGTATAGTAAAAAAGTTTCTTCAGAATATTAAAATGTTCTCTACAAAACAATGGTTCTTTTAAGAATTGTTCTTTGGGCAACCAAAATGGTTCATCTGTGGCATCGCTAAGAGAATCCCCCATTGGAACCTTTATTTTTAAGAGTGTGGCTGCTGTTGTCATCGCTAAGAACAGAGGTCACATAGGATAGCCATCAGTCCCTGCTCTGCAAAGCACAATACATCAAAAAAGCACACTCCACGCTCACACACTCAAGGCTTCGCTTTGCTCACACTGCCTGGAGCACAGTTATGGAGGAGGACAGCGAGGGAGTGGAAGTAATACCCACAATTCATCAGCCTGTGTGACATTTCACCCACTACAACGCAGCATGAGCACGCAGACACTGACTCAGAGAGATAGAGAGGAGAGCTACTGGCAGCGAATGAGACAGAAGGGATAGAAAAGAAAAGCAGAGAAGAAAAGAAAAGAGGAATATAAATTGACGTGAACATTTATTATGGATGCAAGTCATGTTTTACCACCAGATCTCAGCAGCAAAAAGAATGCTAATGTAATTGCACAACATTAGCAGTTCTCCATAGAGCAAAATATGTTATAAAATATGTCTCAATTGTGAGTTTTACAAATTGTTTAAACCTTCAGCTTTCAATTTATATGACAAAATATGTTTTATATGCATGCAAGTTTGTGTGGATTAGAACTCTTTTTTTTTTCAGATATATTTCCTTAACTTTGATTTAAGATTACAGAAAGCATGTTGCTACACTGTCAACTGTGAAAAGAGGAAGTGCCTTGAATTCAATTCTAGTCTCTACATTTAGTCAGCGAGAACCTGAGCAAAGGTTTAATGTATTCTGTAGTTTTAATATGGATGGTGGTTGCAATTTTAGGTAAGCCAACAAGTTCTGTGGTCATGAAATACCTCGAGCCTGACCAAGGAGCTGGGGCTCATTTTCTTTAAGTTGTGAAGCATGAAATGGCAGGATTGTAGTGCGAGTTGTTCATGCCATGGTTTTTCTATATCCAGAGGAACCTGCGTAACTTTCAACTGAGGTGAAGAGAGTTTAATCTGAGGAGTTTGTGACTAAAGGGATGCCATGGATTTGTGTCATTCAGGTCAAGATGTTATGAGAGACGGACTGACATTACAGAGATGTAAAAAAAAAAAAAAAGATAATTTGAGTAAAGAATCATGCTCTCAGCACATAAAAGAAAAAAGAAGCCATGCAGCTGAGAAAACTGAGCAATTTGGTGGAAATGGAGAATATTAAGGGGCTGAATACAGAGTCCTGTGGGACATCCATAAAGAAATTGTAATGCAATGTGATTAGTGGGTCATACAGTGCAGTGATGACAAGCCCAAATTGGGCTACTTCTAAATTATGCGGTGGCCTATTTTTTTCTTCTCAAAGCTTGAGCGTTTGACATTTGGCAATGATGATGTTGGTTTTTCGAGTCTCAGTTTTTAATTGATGCTTTCTACTTTCATCATCTCTAAAACTGCCATCTTATTCAGCATGCCTACAATTTAAAAGAAATCTGAAAATGCACGATCTATGATCTGTTGTATTTGGTTTGGAAGTGGTATGTTTTGGTTTTGGACTAGTTTTGATTTGATTTTAAGATCTTTGTCCTGGAGATCTGGAAACCCAGATGCCATTCGATATCACTGGTGAGGACATATGTCAGTGAGTGATCAGTCCAGACCATTTCAGGCCTTTAATTTGGTTGAAGAAGATTTGTAGGTTATTTTTGACATCAGAGGGCTCAAAATATAAATTATGAAACGGTGGTCTAAAATATAGATCCTAAAATATGATGGAACAAAACCAGTGGTCTTCAAATAGAAGGATAAGCTCCTTTGCCCTTGCAGGATTAAGTGGTGTCCTCTAGAATATCACATTGTGTGCCTCGTTTGTCTACATGACCCCTGTTCTGTTACACTCTGTACAATAGGGGAAGCTTAACCAAGCCGCTGTCCAGGATGGAATGTGTTTAACCTGAGAGTAATAACCCACCGTGTGGATATTCATGTCTCCAGTTCCGCTCTGTAATCTCACATACTCGTGTACGCACATTACATAATCACGACCTTTGCTCTGTAAAAACATAACATCTGTTACTGGGACAGCAAACACATGTTTGCAGCTCAAAATATACAAGGAGACACACAATGCAGGGAATATTTATTTTTAAATCAATAGCATTGACTTGTAGATTTGCATGGCTTGTACACCTCGACACATCATGTCATAAATCACAATTACGGATGAAATTGTCACCAAGATATTGGATCTCATTCTTTTATAATGTTGACAAGTGTCCTTACGTGTGCAGAAAAGGTTTCATGCAAAATGTTATAATTGTGTGTGCAGGACTTTCTGGTATATATATATATATATATATATGTCATGCACACACCTGTGAAAAATAATCTAAAATAAACAAAAAATATTCTATTCTATTATGTTATGTTATGTTATATATCATATTAAGTTAATCCAAGGCCACCAAGAGTGACTTGATTTTGTTCTAGAATTGGTCCTAAATTTAGAAAAATTTATGTGATGACTCATGATTTCTGCACTGAAATATTTGCACACAGGTATTATGCATGAATATGTTTGTGCTCACAGTGAATGAGACCCACAGTGTTTATAGGTCATCTCCAGGGGTTAAATTGGGATTTGATATGTGGGGGGGGGGGCGGCTCTATGGTGTCATATGTATAAATTTATTTATTTATTTTTTGCAAATATGGTTTATTCTGAAGCAATATTCTTATCAGTTTTCTATCAGCTGTGACATATAAATCTGAATGTTTTTTTATATTTAATCCAAGGGCATTTTTTACCTTTATAGAGGGCATTTTCCCACTAACCTCATTAATACTTCGTCTTTCATTTCAAATTCTTACATTTAATCCATAAATACAATTATAATAATGTGATTATTGTTATCTATACGTTATCAAATTCAATCATTTACACTGAAAAAAATACAACTGCACTAAATAATGTTATGAGATTATTTTAAATATTTTTTGGAATATACAAACAAGAAACGATGGTGGAAATGATACTTTTAAACTAAATTAAAACGCCAGTACGGTGCCAGTAGTGAGCGTTTATTGAGTGAGTCCCTGAGTTGTTCATTTAAGCGATTCGTTCAAACGGCTGTTTCATCAAGTGTTTATGCATGGGCTAATGAAACTTTGACTCAACCGATTCGCTCAGAACACGGAATCATTCAGCAATGAATCGGATGGTTGCTGTGAGATGCGCTGTGGTTCCGCCTAAAATGTAAGTGACCTAATATTATTGTACTTGCTTATTGAACTGTTTATTGAACTATTAAACAGTCGTAATGGTGAAAACGTTGTGTGATGTTGCCTAACTAACTTTATTTTAAATATAAAAACTTTTCATTTTGAATTTTTACCTCAGCATGCATACTTGTCTGCCAGCGTTAATGAAGCGTTAATGTCGAGCCCTGGAGTCTATGTGCCGGGATTCAAACCCCGGACGGCCCCGGCCCAATTTAAACCCTGGTCATCTCTTACAAACCCACCAGTTGGTCAGCTCAAATGCTAAAGCTTTAATCTGTGAGTGTCGGATATCAAGTGATACAAGTGATGAGAAGTGTTTGGCCAAGATGTGTGCGGCCTGAGGAAAATGAGTTTGCACAGGAACAGAGTGTCTCATTACTTCTGCTTCAGTCATCTAATATGAGAGGCTGTATTGTATCAAGTCTTCTGACAGTCGAATCATAGAAGTCGCAGTATTCTCATTGTATTCACGTTCTTTCAAACAGGCGACTGAGTTCAAGCGCTTGTAATTTCAGCTAACCCAACAAACATCATTCATACAGACTTATAGTCCCACAAAAACCTG
>NW_015555724.1:346029-362126 GCF_001515605.1 Sinocyclocheilus anshuiensis
TTGCTGTATTATGTGAGAGCATCAGTGTGGCGATTGACAGGCAGGCTCACATTGACCAGGGGCCAGTTAGCATGTGTTTGGGCAGTAGCAGCGGCAACAGCTGTGTGGCAGTGACGGCCTATAAATATTTGAGAAGAGACTCGATCTCTCAGTGTAGCACTGGAGTACAGTATCCTCCCTAACTTTACACCCCTGTGGGCATGTAGAGCTAGTGAAGGTGATATTGAAGTATAACTTCTCCCCGGTCATGAAAGTTACACCTGAAAAGTGATGCTATTTTTCTTCTGTGTTCCCTTCCACAACAACCTGGACATGAAACTCAAGGTCATTGAGTTAAGTTGCTTTGAGATGTTACGAGAAGGCCAATGACTTTCATTGGCAACATAACGTACCTCTACCTACATTTGCGCAAAACTCCAAAAACGTACCTGTACATAAGCTGAAATGTACACTAGAGGCAGTAAAACGCCAACAATTATATTTCTATTCACACACATTAGGATTATTTGGCAGCTTATCAATTAAGAAAGACTTGTTTTCACATGGTTCCTCATGCCCTGACCTCAAAATGCTTTAACCATAGCATGTTATTTGTAAAGTAATACAATTCGATGGTTGCATCACACAAATAGCTCCATATGTATAGTTGTTCTGACGTAGTAAACTTCCTCAGTAGCTCACGTGGTACACGTGCGATGTGAAGCGTGGTTGTGAGTCCTGCAGAGCACAAGTCACAGTAAAAGAGCTCAGGAATGGTTGCTTTAGAAAATGTGTTTTTATCTCACGTTTGCTTTTGTTAACATTATTGGGAAGGTTTAGTGTAGTAACTTGGTACATTATTTTCAAACGCAATAGAACATTAACCTTTTAACGGCAGTCACGAAGATTTCATTTCTGAACTGTTGTGATACGTAGTGTAATAAAACGTTGCCAGAGTCATGTCCCTCTATTTTGGATAAAAACTAAATGATCATTTAGTGCCACTCACTGGACATTTCACTTTGAACTTATCGTGAACCAAAATAACATTGTTAACTAGCAGAAATGTCGTCACAGGCACGTATTTCCAATGAGCTTGTGTTTCTCATCATCAAACAGTCTTAATGGTATATTGTTTTAGTCAATGAAAAGATATTTTTGGGCTAAAACTGTAGTATTGGTGGAAAAGTTCCAACAAACATTCTTATTAGTATTATAGAGAATTACTTCAACCATATTTGCATCGCAGCTAAAATGTGTGAGAACTTACTGTTCTCCGCTATGCCATTTTATGGTTAATTAAAGAGAAAAAGCAAGTGTTTACTCTGGTAAAACACAGCAGTTTTGATTAATTTAGGCAATGCTGCTCATTAAAGAGTCGCATATGTGTGTCTGATATTTTGAAGTTAATTCGCTAACTCTAAATCCAGCATTTGTAAAGGCGATACGTTCACCTGTTTGTTCTTTGTGATGGCTGCAGTTGGCAGTCCTGTCACATAAAAGCGTTCAGCAGTGCAGATGTTAACCCGGCACTCCATATGCTGGGAATAGTGTCATTATGCACCTGCCTTTGTTATTTCAGATCATAGAGAGGGAACAATCATGAACTTCTAAGCAACGTCTCAGTACTGCACCACCAGAAAATGCTTTGAGATTTTGTTTAAACATCATATGTGCAGTTTGAAGTTCCTTAAAATGTGCTAAATAGTGCCTTCAATGTTTTAATTGGGCTGCGTCATGGAAAAACATGTTCAATGTGCAATATTTTTGTAGCTGAGAAATTCCCCTTAATTAAAAAAAAATAGTTTACTGAAACTAAGCTGCAAAACGAATATCAAATGAATACATAAACACATAATCACCCATAGCCTAGCATTCGGTGCCATTTGAGTCCCCACATAATGTGGTATTTTGTGTAAAAATGGGTGTATACTTGTTTCTAAATGCTCATCTTTCATAGTTATTGCCCCTCTAACATAGAACACAATAAATATGTACCCAAAATTAATTAATTAAAAAAATAATTACTCTAATTTTAGTGCAAGCAGGCTAAACTGCCATGTCCCCAAGTAAGCTTGCATAACTTCAGCCACAAATATAAGAAAAATTAAACAAATTCCAAATTGTTCAACATAGTTGTATTGCATAATATTCCTCACCAAAATATATTTTTTGTTATTTATATATTTTTAATTATTAAAGTGCCCACCACCACCTTGAGGAGTAAGTATCACTCCTTAATTCACCCTTTTTTCAATGTTTTAGACCGATTCACTGATGTGGTACAGTATAACATGTCCACTCTGTTATGTCTATTTATAGTGGAAACTGGTAAATGTTTGTAATTTTGAAAATATGATTAGTAAACCGGTTAAAAATCTTCCTTAGTGATCACTACGCACTACCTTGTTGTTCATCATATGAGTAGCAATGGCTGACTTTAGCATAAAATATCCCTCCTTTTACTGACATATTGTAACAGTGGATGTAAAAATGAGATAAATAAGTGTATAAATATGTTTACAGCATGTATTGTTACTTATAATTAAATTATTATGCATTTATTTGTTATATACCTTCAAGAGAGAGTTGCATAAATGTTATGAATGTATTTGTCAGGAAATGGCTGCATAAAAGCAGCGACGCTACAGGGCACGGTGTGATGCAGACCCTGAAAGATGGCAGATATACCTCAATAAAGAGCAGAAGATGTGGAGAAAGGACATAAAGGATCCATCTTCTGTCCTATAGGAAGAAAGAAAATGTTAGAACTCAGCGAAAGAGAAAAGAGAGCACAGAGAAGAAAAATGGAGAGAAAAGAAAAGAAAGCATTAGGATTGTACCAGAGCCAGGACAACATCTGACAGTCCCCCAGAGTCAATATATGCCCCACAGCCAGGGCCCTCAAGGTTAAATGAAAGTTTATGATTGAATGCTTTGTTGATAGGTAGAAACTATAATTAAATTATCAGATTTTGTTATTACAATGTGTGTATGTGTTTCTGTGGTGTGTGTGTCTGTGTGTGTGTGTGTGCATGCGTGTGTGTGTGTGTGTGTGTGTGTGTGTGTTTGTGTGTCGGTGTGGGTACTGGTATCCTCTACGTTATGGGGTACAAATGTCCCCACAAGTATAGTAATACCAATCAAATTTGACCTTGTGGGGACATTGTTTTGGTCCCCATGATGAAAACAGCTTATATATCAGACAGAATGAAGTGTTTTGAAAATCTAACAATGAAGAAAGTTTTGTGTGAGAGATTTAGGTTTAGAGGTAGGGTTAGGGTAAGGATATAGAAAATACAGTTTGCACAGTAGAAAAACCATTACACCTATGGAATGAACCCATAATGATAGGAATACCAGTGTGTGTGTGTGTGTGTGTGTTCTTGAAGATATGGTTTATATGTTCTCTAAAACTATAAATTTGTCATATTCAATGATAAACATATTTTGTAGCCTAATAAAGTGATAGTATAACAAGTGAGATCTTATAATGACAGGTATAAGAACAACTTACTTTAACATGATAATTGGCCTTCAATCTTATAAATTGTTGTATACAGAACCATTTGTCTGTTTTAGTGATTGTAAATTTTGTTGTTCAGTGGTGTGATGTCCAATCTGTTATGTCCTGTCCACACTGTTTCCCCTCTGTCCACCCTGTTACCTATTTGTGTGTGTTTTTATTCTAAAAGAAATGTTGAAATTACACTGTGCCTTAAAATACAAAATATTTTTTTTAAAGAAAATGCCTGTTTATGAACACTTTGTTGAAATAAAGAAAATGTAAATATTGCAATAACTACATTCAAAACACCTATTAATTAATTATTAATAAGATGAGAATGTCCTGTAACAGGGTAGACATTTGGCCCTTGCATGTGTGAAGAATTTCATGAAAAATTATTAAAGAAGAATATCCTGAGCTGGACCAATATATTTTTCTTGTAGTGTAACAAGACCTTCTTCAGATAAAATTATTAAATCATGGACATTTAAACTTTTTTTGATAGAAAGTTACCAAACTGAAATAGCACCAAATAGTAAGAATAACCTATATTAAGTATCATCAAAGCCTATTCAGTGTTTCGCATAGTAGTAGTAAGTAACACTATAAGTAGTAGATATTATTTCAGAGTGTTCATAATTTGCAGTACAAGTATAATTTTAAAGGATTCCAATGTTAGGCAAGTTTATTATTATTATATAACGTTTATAAGTGCTTGATCATTTCAGTCTGGCCTTAACAGTTTTGTGGCACATTTCAGCTGATCAGTTTCGTGATCATGTCACAATGTGATGCAGACTTCACAAGGAGACTGTTGCAGCTACACTGGACAACCTGCAAGTAAGCATTCTTACTTATATTGCATGCAAAGAGAGTGTTCACATAGTCTTAAAGGAATAGTTGCACAAAAAAAAATAATAAAAAAATAAATTTCCTATTCTAATGGTCAGCGAGAGGGTGGAAAATGGTTATGGAATTTTATTTTGTTGCAAAAAACTCACTGTTTACAACTCACTTGACTATCATTGTAATTGCACTTCAGGCAAAAAAAATTATTATTAAGCAATGTAATGCAATCCCAATAACTTCATTTGTAACAATAAAATGGAGCATTCAAATGTCAAGCACACAATGCAACAGATGGTCTCTGAATGTTTGCTTTCTGCTTGAAGACATGCTGGGGACTGCATGGACCTCGTTCCCAAAGGCGAATATTTACAGAATGATATGCCTGAGGTCTGGAGAGAGTGTGACTCATTAAAACAACATTGAGAGTCAAGGGCAGGACTTCTGAGGTAGGTTTTATGCCCATCTTGTTTTACACTTCTTCAATTATACAGTGCTTAGTGTCTAGACCTTGCTATTGCGTTACTCCATCAAGGACGGTGTTTGGCAGGGGGATGTGGCTTGGGTAAGAACCTCACCTCAGAAATCGTCAACAAACCACATCAGTTAAGCCTTCACGGTTTCTATCTATCTATCTATATGTCTGTCTGTCTGTCTGTCTGTCTATCTATCTATCTATCTATCTATCTATCTATCTATCTATCTATCTATCCTACATTTGGAGTTGCAGTTTATAGTGATTCTTGTAACATAAGCTGAACCGGTAATGGTAAAAAGCCATCCACAGCATCCTCAAAGCCATCATATACCGGACAGGATCTTTTAAGTACATAATCTCCTGCTGATTCTTGTCTACGCTCCCTCCATATTTATTATCCGCAGATGCCTATTTCTCTCTCTCCTCCTCTCTCACTACACATCACTGCTGATTTCCTGCCTGCTTCTGATTGGTCCGTATGAGCAGGAGGAGATTAGGGTGGTCCCTAGTCAGCTGGAAGGGTGTCCAAAGAGCGCGAGGGGAGAGAGAGTGATGCTGTCTCTTTAAGAGTATTTTTAGGCTGATAGTTGATGATGGTCAGTGGTGGGGAAAATCAGAGTTAGTGGCGGCAGTGCAGTGGCAGCCTGTGAACATGGATGACAAGGAGAGACGTTGATGTATTGTGGATTTAACAGCTTTTTAAGAGAATTCACACAGCCTAACGCCATTAAGCACACTGGACTTGGGTTATTTACATGTTCAACCTTAATTTGTTGGGACTAAAATTAGGTAAGTGGTTACAATCATGTATTTTTACTATTATTATTATTATTATTTTATTTACTTATTTTGCTAGAATGAAATTTGGACATGTTATTGGCCCCAAGATTATATATTCAACAATGTAACCATACACTTTCATACATGCAAGCTTTACATCACGCTTGGCTTGCAGATATGAAATGATGTTATGGAGGATGGGATTATTTTTGACCAGTGTGAACTAGTTGTCGAGCTATTTTTTTTTTTTCTGGCTGGACAACCCGGTCCATCTTGTTCCTCTCTAGGGCACATATTTAAATTTAATGAAACTGGCAAACAGTATGTGTTCAAGTTACAGTATTGATTACAGCCTGACCCTCTGTTGTACTCCACATGCAGAGAAGTTTGTGTGCATGTTTGCCTTTGTGTGTGTGTGTGTATAAGTAGATTGCAACATCCAATTAATAACATAAGCATGTGCGCTTCAAATATACTCATATTACATGAATGAATACTGCTGAGTCAAAGCAAGAATGTTCAAGGCCTAATGTTAAGAGCACACGTGTGAATGTGTATTTGTCAGTGTTGGCTTCTGTTTATCTGGACTTGTCCATCTGTTCGTGTCCTCGTGTTTTGGTATGCGTATATTTTTAGCTGTGTTAACGCATGCTTGCATCCATTTCTATATCTACGTTTGTTTATGTGTGAAAAGCTGAGACACTTAAAGAGACAGAAAAAGAGAAAGTTTGTTTCAGGACAAATGTCAAAAGGTTTAGGCTTGTTTGATGGAATAACATTTCAGGGCCAACAGAGCTTTCCGAAAGCGAAGACATGCTCCTACATCTCTCAAACACACATGCACACACATACACATGCAATTAAACAAACAGCTGAGCTATACATGGACCTGTGGCAAACTACAATAAACCAATAAAATGACTAGATTGGGGTTTTCAAACTTTTTAGTGGCAAGGACCTCCTAATGATCGTCCTAAAACATCAAGGCAGCTATATGAGAAAAATATTAAGTGGGATATTATAAAGACATGTTTTCTAAATTAAATGATTGGCTTTTATATTGTCATTTTACTCAATATAAAGTAAGTATTTTTCAGATTTGACTTAACTGCTTAAGTTGACTGCATATGCGTGCATATATGTATATACACTACCATTCAAAAGTTTGGAGTCAGTAAGATTTTTTTTTCTTTTAAAGAAATGAATGTTTCATTTCAGAAAGGGTGAATTAAATTGATCAAAAGTGACCGTAAAGACATTTAGGGTGTTACAAATTATTTCTGTTTAAAATACATGCTATTCTTTTGAACTTTCTATTTAGGTTTCACAAAAATATTAAGCAGCACAACTGTTTTCAACACTGATAATAACAATAAGAAATGTTTCTTGAGCACCAAATCAGCATATTAAAATGATTTCTGAAGAATCGTGTGACACTGAAGACTGGAGTAATGGCTGCTGAAAATTCAGCTTTGCATCACAGGAATAAACTACATTTAAAAAAAATAATTAATATAGAAAACAATATTTAATAATATTTCACAATATTAATGGTTTTGCTGCATTTTGATCAAATAAATGCAACCTTGCTGAACATACAAAACATTATATAATCTTCCTAAGACTCCAAACATTTTAACAATGTTATGAAGTTTCTTGGAATTCAGTATAAATAATAAGATATGAATATGGTCTTTATTCAGTACTATTGTATTACCATCTGGTGCCATTGTGTCTTTAGAGTTTCAGGTGAGAACTCAACAATACTTATAGACAGCTGCAATCAAAAATAGGATATTTCAATATAAACGCAAATATTACTCATTCACATTCTTCTTTCTTCCTTCTCTTTACTCTTGATGTGTTAACAATTATCTCATTTATGTAGTATATTTTTATTTCTCCCTGAAAAATATCTGAGACAAATTAGATTTTTTTTTTAATTTATGCATTTTGAAAAATAAATGAGAAACTAT
This sequence comes from Sinocyclocheilus anshuiensis, assembly GCF_001515605.1. Classification (NCBI taxonomy): domain Eukaryota; kingdom Metazoa; phylum Chordata; class Actinopteri; order Cypriniformes; family Cyprinidae; genus Sinocyclocheilus; species Sinocyclocheilus anshuiensis. Next base: position 353,597 of record NW_015555724.1, read on the forward strand.
TGAGTTCACTGAGCTTTGAAAGAGCAATATCTGAGCAATCAAATGTTCCTCTGGGTGAGAATGGTTCTGTAATCATGTCTAGAGAAATATAAAATCCAATCTGGCCATGATACACACCCACCCACACACAGACAAATGGTGGGAGAGGAAAAATGATTCCAGCTTCCTAGTGTTTACACTTCCCCACGCATGACGCAACACATAATCAGCACCACACACGCATACATGCGTTCCTCCCCCAACACATGACGCGCAGGCCGAGTGGGAGAGTGAAGCCATGCACGACTCACTCACGTCCTCACCGTACACACGCTCACTCACAGGAACAGGCTCTGGAGAAACGTGACTCTCTATCTGGCTGTCTTAGTCTGTGTGTTTTAATAGCAGAATTCTGTCTGCTCAGTGACGGAATAGAGATATTGGCTGAATTTCTCATTTATATTAACATTACTGCATTAGAGCCAATGTTATTTGGCAATGCATATGTTTCCAGACGATTTCTGGCTCTCACCACATACCTCATTCAAAACAATTTTAGAACATTTTCCAGCATGTTGGTATAATTTATAAAAATACATTATTTAAACATAACCACTAACCTTATGCTAATGTAGGAATTCATTTTGGATTAAAGAAATGTGTTAATCATTTTTCTCACTTTCATATTGTTACAATGATTATTTTTCTTCAATGGAAACACAAAAAGTATCTATCTATCTATCTATCTATCTATCTATCTATCTATCATTCTATCTATCGTTCTATCGTTCTGTCGTTCTGTCTGTCATTCTATCTGTTGTTTTGTCAATCATTATATTTTATTATTTTTCTATTGTTTAATCATTATATTGTTCTATTGTTCTCATTCTAGCTATCAACTGTTCAGACTTCAAAAACTCTTGAAAAAGCCTTGTTTGAAGTTAAAGTATAAAAAGACTTAAAAATTACTTTTATATAATATGAAATGAAATTTCAAATCTGCATCCTGTTTTCTATTGCAATTCAAGTTCAAACCAAATTCATTAATTGGATCGTAATTTAAACTGCATTCTCAGTTCAGTTCTGAACTCTGGTTTATGGGTGAATAAATCTTTAATTTTGTATCTTCAAATTTGGGCAAACAGGTGAGATTCATTAATGATATAGTTTCAAGACATGCTGACTTTGCTGGAAGAGACATTCTTCCCAATAACATCTGACTCTGCACATTACAGTTAGGTGATATATGATTATTCCATAAACCAATGCTAGACTATAACTCAGAATGATTGAGGGCTTCTTCTAAAGTGATGAGAATGAATTTGCATTGGAAGGAGTAAATGGCAGTTTTGGCCTTAATCCCCAGAGAGATGCAATCTGTGGTGTAGCTTGGCAGATTGTTTAGACTGCTCTTGTTCAGGGCATTACAGGGTGACAGGCTTGGTCTACTGTCTTGAATCAAATGTTTCTTGTAGAAAACTTGCCTGGGCTGTAAGCCAGGTGCTCTTGATTAATGTGACCTCGATTCAACATGGTTTTCAGTCTGACTTTTGAGTGAGCAAGGCTCCACTAGCAACTAGACGTTTTAGAGAAAAGGGGAAAAATAGAGAGAGAATATGGAGTCAATAAAATAATTTGATTTGAACAGGTACAAGTTTGGCTCAGTTCAAAGCCTGAATGAAGATAAAAGATGAACACTTACTGTATAAGGAATGACTGGCCCTTGACAGTGTGGATGTGATAAGTGACCACTCATGCTCTGCAAACATTGAATTTAGTAAAGTCAGTTAACAGGCCTTTTTAAATGTAATGCTTTAAAAAAACTGCTCAAATGCTGAGTGGATATCATGGGAAAGAATCACTGTTCAGTAAAGAAGAGATTAAAGGTCCTGTATGTGATTTTTTGACTGTACCAAAGCATAAACACCATAATACATTCACAGGTATGTAGGTAGCATGCTAAGTTCACATACTTGTTTCTCAGAAAAACAATGGTACAGCCAGATATTCTTCTTTGAAAATGTGCATTCCGTGTCGGAATGTCTGTTGTGTTTTGGTCCATGTGATTCCTCCCACTGCCAGTTTAACCAATAGTATTTCGAAATCCCCGGGTTGCCAGTTGGTGGAAAACAGCGTATTGAAGGCATTGAACGCAGCAAACGTCAGAGATCGAGTCAGAGATCGCAGATTCTACCCGACCTAAAAAGCCTCGGCATCCATCTAAAAAGCTCTATGACCAGAGAGGCATGTTAAAACATGGATAAATCAACTCATAAACTTTCAGTGTAAAGCTTGTTGCCTTCCATTGTCAGCTGCGCTGGTTTCTGTTGCGTGTCCTCAATCTGGCAACCCACATGAACTTCGAGTCTGAGGAGGAGGGGGCGGGAGAAACAATAGTTTGAATTTGGACTGCAGTCCCCATTTCAACCGCTAGCTGTTGTACTTACTGCACCTTTAACACTTCATTAGATGTTTATGGTTCTTTGCTTCCTTTGTGGTTTGAAAACTTTTTGGAAGTTAAAAGGCAGGTAGTTCAGGAATACTGTAGCAGATTGGTGATCCAATGCCGTACCATAACTATTTATTGCACAAAGATAAACTTGTGAATTGTGCACAATTATAATGCAACCAGTTTTTGTTGCATCCCCACCAGTTAAGAACCACTGCTTTAGAGACATTAGGAAAGTGGAGATCTTATATTGGCCAGCTATTGAGATATTTGAAGTCTGATGACTGTTGAGAGCTTCATTCTGGAAGAAGGATGGGGCAGCAAGACTCAGGTAATGGTGCTGGCATGGCGGCACTGATGGTCTTTTATGGATCGACCATTAGCAGTAGAGTGGAGCACATTACATTCTCTCAGGACCATATCTGATCCTGCCAAGCAATAAAACCTATAATGCAGACGGAGAAAAAGCATGCTTCTCTCGCTGCCTGAGAATTGAATGATGCTGCATGTGAGTGAGTATGCACATACAAATGACAGGCAGGCATAGAGAGAACGTGGAAGAGACAAGTGAGAAAGGGAATTGTCACACCCCACCAATGTTTACTGTGAATTTGAAGGTGAACTGATTTAAGCCATTGCCACAGGCACAGACTTTTATACTGACTGCAGTTGACTTTCTAAATTAATAAACATAAACCATATTGCATGTTATAGCAGCTTACATCCAGTGCACACAGTTATTAGAAGAAGAAATAATAATAATAATAATAATTAATAATATTTATTTATTTATTCCCTATGTTGCACACTATTTGCCCTCAGGGGATCATTTATTTTATTTATTTATTTATTTATTTGTTTATTTATTTATTTTCATTCAAGCACAATGCATAAAAGATGTGAATGAAATGGTTACTTTTTAAACATATTTTGCTTTGTAGAGTTTCCTTTATAAATGCACTTTATTTGTTAAGAGGAATTACTTGTTTGTTGGTTAGAAGTATCATTGTGCATTGATAGTGGAGTGGATAATATTGCAGTTGTCATGTTTTTATTTAGATGTTTTGTTTGTTTTATCCATTATTAAAGTACCCACCTTTTCCTTATATTATTATACATTTAGATTAAAGTCAGATAAAAGGTTAACCAGGAGACAACACTATTAATCTTTATTGTCATAATATTAAAATATAGGGATGTTCAAACATTTAATCAACATTTTTAAATAAAAATTATAATAAAACAGTATTGTGAAAATATTAATAATGGCCTATGGTGTTTTTGTTTATTTATTTATATTGATGCACTGTCAACATTCTTATGAGCTTTCAATAATAAAATGATTATTTTTTGCCCAAACGATATCAAACCCCTAACAGATGCCCAAACAAACGGAAGCCGATTATTAGAGGACAGTTTGTCAAAGACGAATGATTATGTCGCTTTAAATTCAATTTTCGCGAGGTGATGTGTGCTGATCACCTGTCATGTGCGGCGCATGCGCAGATGGGGCGACTGTGAACGCGGGTATGCCCTCAGATCCTTGTAACCCTCCATCCTAGACGCCGAGCAGCCGATCACCAAACAGCACTAGAGAGACAGAAATGGGAGAATAAACAGGGATGCTCGCACGCTGTAAGGTAGGATGCTGTTTGTACCACTTAAGCCGGCCGTTATGATGAAAATAATCATGTTTTTCCATGTGATCACATGGAAAGTGGTAGATTTGAGGAAGGATGATTATGGTGTGTTGTAGTAGAAGAATACTTCTAGTCTGGAAATGCTTTCGGAAGGATGCGGTTTTAGTGATGAGGCTGGGAAATCCTCCGACAGTGTTTGATCAAGGGCGAATGCATCATGATCGGGACAGTGAGGGAACCTCCATTTCTCACCGTTTGCTCCTTTATTTCCCGTTTGAATGCATGTTATGTGGCGAAATCAGTGTGATTACTGCAGATCGTGACTGTCTGAGATTGATCATCTACCATCTACAACCTCATATCAAATAACCAACCTATAATATTACAGTGTTTTGTTTTTTTTTTTTTTTGGTAAATTGGAGTAAAAACGTATCCTTATATTTTGTGACTAAGACTGCCAGTCCCAACGAAACATTAAGTGTTCTTTAACATAATGTTGTAAACCAATTTGTGTTTAACACATGCAGCGGAGGTTTTACAACCCGGATATGCCGACGGAGGATTTCTGTAAACGGGCTATAGATGTTGCTTTTGAAGCAGCAGAAGCAGGAAAAAAAACTTAATCTGTCAATATATGTTTGTAGGCTGTTAGAAGAACACAGCGTGACTATTTAACGTTGATATCAGGTTAATGATCGCCAATGTGGATATAATTTTGATGGCACGCGGTATACTGAAAAACATTTATACATTTGCGAATAAATACACACAGAGTACCCACTGACCCTTTAAAGTTCCTCGTCATAAATGTGTCCGCATAGAATTACGCGATGCATGAGCTGAGTGTAGAGAGCTGTCCAGGGTGCTGAAGGGAAATGTCCAAACGCACAGTCAATCACAGGGCGAATGCAGTCATGATTTACACGAGATTTTCAGTGTTTCATCACTGTTGCATATTCATGCTAGATGTTTATATAATCTGTATTTCACATGGTGATAAACAATATGTGTAGTAAAATTGTCTTTGCCAAATTGTCATTAGTTTTGACTCTGTAACGGCAGAATCGAACTCATAATTTGGATTGTAGTTATCAAATATCATGGACATGAACTGTTTTTTATCAACTTTTTAGGCAATACTTATTTTCATAGTATGGTCTATAACAGATATGTCGTCGATATTTTATGCATTCCAGTGCAATGTAATTCAGAACACCAGGTAATATAAGATCATGCAAAATGCATAATAATGAAAAAGTGATGATTAAAATAGGTTTAGATTATGTAAAAGGGGAATGCATGATGATCAGGGCAGTAAGGGAACCTCTATCCCTCACTGTTAGCTCTTTTATTTACCATATGACTGGATGTTATGTGTCAGTGATTACTGCGTGACAGTGCGATATTGATCATCTACAGTCTACAACCTCTACATGTCAGTGACCGATTATGAAGTTGATAACTGTTTGTTTAAAATGTTTTTGTTTATTTTATGTACCACTCTTGCATAAATTAGGTTTTTACCTGCTTTGAAGACGACTTGGCTAAATAGCAATACTTTCAGTCAAAGTACTATTCTCATTTATCTCATTTTGCCTTATGCAGAATATAAAGCATTTCTGAGATATTTAAATTTGTACCATGGTATCGCATCCTTTTGTTTATGTTTTGAGTCTGGAACTATTAATATTTTAATATTATCATGTATATGGTATTACTTGATGTTTAATGCATGCACATATATATGCATTCATTAAAAACACAAGTAATGTGTGAATTCTCTCTTTTCTTTGTCCATTTTCTATTTCCTAAGGGACACTGGAGGTAGATGTGAGGGATAACTGCAACTGGTGAGAGAATCCCTCCACTGGGCTCCTCCCATCCCAGCCCTCTCCAACACCAGTCTTCAGAGCCCCATTCCCAACTGCCAACATGTTCTCCTCCAACTTTCTGAGTGGGGGGAATCCTCTAAGTGCAATGTCCTCTGCTGTAAACAAGTTCAGTCATTTTGGGGATGAGGAGGAAAAGCAACAACAGCAGCCTCCAGGACCCTCAAAGCAGAAGGATCCTCAACAGCAGGGGAATGGCCAACCTGCCTCACAGGGGCCTCAGAGGCAAAGTGGACAGCAGACACGGGGTGTGGGAAGGGGAGGCCAAGGAGCTGGACGGGATGGATCTCAACCACAAGGAGCTGGTCGGGGAAGTCCTGTACAGCAAGGAACTGGGAGAGGAGATCATCCACATCAGGGAGGGGGCAGGGGAGGATTGCAACAAGGAGCAAGTGGGGGTGGATCCCCTAAGCAGGGTGTTGGGAAGGGTGGACCTCAACAACAAGGCCCAAGTGGACCTGGGTCTCATCCAGGAGGTGCAGTTGGCTCAAGGCCTCCTTCAGCAGAGCCTCAGGTGAAAGGTGGATCTGGAGCTTGGGTGAAATCCCTCTGTCCAGTCTGTAAAAATACAGAACTCAATCTTAAGTCTAAGGATTCGCCCAACCATAACACCTGCACACAATGTAAATCAGTGGTCTGCAACATGTGTGGGTTCAGTCCTCCAGATGCAACCGTGAGTACAAATCCCTAACTCATTTAGTTTTTATCTGTAATTAGCATGATACATAAAGCAGTAGCATACAATATTCATGCCTCATTTTAAGTATTTTTAGTTTTTTTTATTAAAAAGGAAAAGAAACAAGGAAAAAATTAAAAAGGAAAAGAAACAAGATCTTTATCAATATCAGTTGCTGAATAGACCTCTCTAGATTTACATGTCACTTTTTACTATCAGGTAAAGATCCAACGTTATGTATTTCAATCCAGAAGTCCACTGTCTCTGAAGCATGTTGTATTGGACTGTGATGGTTTTAATTCCTTGAAGAAGAGTTTTTCCCCCCAGAAGCTCATATTTTTCACAATTATTTATCACCATTCGCTAAAGTAGTAAATTTAGTTTTTTACCGATGCAACCATGAATAAGTAATGCTAATTCCTCAGAAGACATTTTTCACTGTATAAATTGTCTTTCTGTTGGTAAAAATGCAGAACAACTGATTCATTTTCATTTTTGTTAAGTTAAAAACTAGCAATTGTATAACATAAATGTGTATTCTCCATGTACGCAGGTTAAGGAGTGGCTCTGCCTGAATTGCCAGATGCAGAGAGCTCTTGGAGGGGCAGAGAACAGCGGACCTCCTACACTAAAAGCCCAGCCCCAGCCCAAGGACTCCGTACCATCACAGAACCCTGCAAAGAAAGACACTCTTCATAGTAAGCAGATGCCGTCATCTGCCAGCCAGCCAACCAAACCAACAGAGGGTCAGAAACTGTCAAGCCAGTCCAGCACAAGTGCAACTCATCCGTCGCAGCAAACGTCACAACAAAAACCTCTTCCACATCAGACAACAAAAGGTGCTCCTCCTGCCAAAACTGAGATACCATCAAAGACTGAGCCCCCTAAAAAAGAAGAAGAGTCCAGTTTCTTTGGTTTCGGTTTCGGTGGTGCTCGATCCCGCTCTCCTTCTCCACAGCCTGGTGCCTCTTCTGTTTCTGGAAAGGTTCTAGGCTTTGGTTCTTCGTTTCTTAGCTCAGCATCCAATTTGATTTCAGCTGTCCAGGATGAGCCCTCCACGACCCCACCAACCAAGGGTTCCACTGTTTCCCAAACCTCTGCCAAGAACACCACACCCCCTTCCTCAAGAAAAGGCTCAGAGGCCTCTAAGGGCTCCCCCAATGTTCCTAAATCACAGACACAGGAGGGAAAAAGGCAACAGCAACAAAATAAACCCCAAGACACTCAAAAAACAACGACAACAAAGGAATCCTCATCTGCTCAGGCTACTAAATTGGATCAAAGCCCGAAACTTCTTCCCAAAGCCTGTCCACTCTGCAAGGCAAGCCTGAGAAGAGATCCTCCTAACTATAGTACCTGCACTGAATGCAAGGCCACTGTGTGTAATCAGTGTGGATTTAATCCTGTGCCTCATCAAACAGAGGTAAGAAACAGATGAATGCATTTTCTTGCAGTAGGTTCACTTTTTGGTTTGTGCAATGAACTGTTTCAGAGGCCATGTCAGTGATTCTGTTGTAAAAGATGGATGTATTTTCTAGTCTCTTTGGTTTGTGTGGAGGCAGTCTTGTGGAAGGCAGACCGAAAATGGCTGTGAGAAAGACAAAATGTGCCTTGATTCTCAATTAACTCAGACTACTCCCTACCTAAACTTACAAAAATAAAGTGCTTGACTCTCAAGGCAAAAAATAAAACATCGATGTGCAGTTTCACACTGTTTCTTCCTTTTTTTAGTCATGCATTAGAGTGATTCACAGATCCATTAGGGCTTTGGGTGATAAATAGATGTTCTGAATGAATAGACATTCTGTGCTTAGTGACTTGTGTTATGAAGTTTAATGATCTATCTGGGTCAAACATTACAGTTAGTGGCTTGTATATTTTACCTGCCAGCTTTCCC
>NW_015555724.1:363011-378747 GCF_001515605.1 Sinocyclocheilus anshuiensis
TATTATAGTGTTTTGTTTTTTTTTTTTTTTGGTAAATTGGAGTAAAAACGTATCCTTATATTTTGTGACTAAGACTGCCAGTCCCAACGAAACATTAAGTGTTCTTTAACATAATGTTGTAAACCAATTTGTGTTTAACACATGCAGCGGAGGTTTTACAACCCGGATATGCCGACGGAGGATTTCTGTAAACGGGCTATAGATGTTGCTTTTGAAGCAGCAGAAGCAGGAAAAAAAACTTAATCTGTCAATATATGTTTGTAGGCTGTTAGAAGAACACAGCGTGACTATTTAACGTTGATATCAGGTTAATGATCGCCAATGTGGATATAATTTTGATGGCACGCGGTATACTGAAAAACATTTATACATTTGCGAATAAATACACACAGAGTACCCACTGACCCTTTAAAGTTCCTCGTCATAAATGTGTCCGCATAGAATTACGCGATGCATGAGCTGAGTGTAGAGAGCTGTCCAGGGTGCTGAAGGGAAATGTCCAAACGCACAGTCAATCACAGGGCGAATGCAGTCATGATTTACACGAGATTTTCAGTGTTTCATCACTGTTGCATATTCATGCTAGATGTTTATATAATCTGTATTTCACATGGTGATAAACAATATGTGTAGTAAAATTGTCTTTGCCAAATTGTCATTAGTTTTGACTCTGTAACGGCAGAATCGAACTCATAATTTGGATTGTAGTTATCAAATATCATGGACATGAACTGTTTTTTATCAACTTTTTAGGCAATACTTATTTTCATAGTATGGTCTATAACAGATATGTCGTCGATATTTTATGCATTCCAGTGCAATGTAATTCAGAACACCAGGTAATATAAGATCATGCAAAATGCATAATAATGAAAAAGTGATGATTAAAATAGGTTTAGATTATGTAAAAGGGGAATGCATGATGATCAGGGCAGTAAGGGAACCTCTATCCCTCACTGTTAGCTCTTTTATTTACCATATGACTGGATGTTATGTGTCTGTGATTACTGCGTGACAGTGCGATATTGATCATCTACAGTCTACAACCTCTACATGTCAGTGACCGATTATGAAGTTGATAACTGTTTGTTTAAAATGTTTTTGTTTATTTTATGTACCACTCTTGCATAAATTAGGTTTTTACCTGCTTTGAAGACGACTTGGCTAAATAGCAATACTTTCAGTCAAAGTACTATTCTCATTTATCTCATTTTGCCTTATGCAGAATATAAAGCATTTCTGAGATATTTAAATTTGTACCATGGTATCGCATCCTTTTGTTTATGTTTTGAGTCTGGAACTATTAATATTTTAATATTATCATGTATATGGTATTACTTGATGTTTAATGCATGCACATATATATGCATTCATTAAAAACACAAGTAATGTGTGAATTCTCTCTTTTCTTTGTCCATTTTCTATTTCCTAAGGGACACTGGAGGTAGATGTGAGGGATAACTGCAACTGGTGAGAGAATCCCTCCACTGGGCTCCTCCCATCCCAGCCCTCTCCAACACCAGTCTTCAGAGCCCCATTCCCAACTGCCAACATGTTCTCCTCCAACTTTCTGAGTGGGGGGAATCCTCTAAGTGCAATGTCCTCTGCTGTAAACAAGTTCAGTCATTTTGGGGATGAGGAGGAAAAGCAACAACAGCAGCCTCCAGGACCCTCAAAGCAGAAGGATCCTCAACAGCAGGGGAATGGCCAACCTGCCTCACAGGGGCCTCAGAGGCAAAGTGGACAGCAGACACGGGGTGTGGGAAGGGGAGGCCAAGGAGCTGGACGGGATGGATCTCAACCACAAGGAGCTGGTCGGGGAAGTCCTGTACAGCAAGGAACTGGGAGAGGAGATCATCCACATCAGGGAGGGGGCAGGGGAGGATTGCAACAAGGAGCAAGTGGGGGTGGATCCCCTAAGCAGGGTGTTGGGAAGGGTGGACCTCAACAACAAGGCCCAAGTGGACCTGGGTCTCATCCAGGAGGTGCAGTTGGCTCAAGGCCTCCTTCAGCAGAGCCTCAGGTGAAAGGTGGATCTGGAGCTTGGGTGAAATCCCTCTGTCCAGTCTGTAAAAATACAGAACTTAATCTTAAATTCAAGGATTCGCCCAACCATAACACCTGCACACAATGTAAATCAGTGGTCTGCAACATGTGTGGGTTCAGTCCTCCAGATGCAACCGTGAGTACAAATCCCTAACTCATTTAGTTTTTATCTGTAATTAGCATGATACATAAAGCAGTAGCATACAATATTCATGCCTCATTTTAAGTATTTTTAGTTTTTTTTATTAAAAAGGAAAAGAAACAAGGAAAAAATTAAAAAGGAAAAGAAACAAGATCTTTATCAATATCAGTTGCTGAATAGACCTCTCTAGATTTACATGTCACTTTTTACTATCAGGTAAAGATCCAACGTTATGTATTTCAATCCAGAAGTCCACTGTCTCTGAAGCATGTTGTATTGGACTGTGATGGTTTTAATTCCTTGAAGAAGAGTTTTTCCCCCCAGAAGCTCATATTTTTCACAATTATTTATCACCATTCGCTAAAGTAGTAAATTTAGTTTTTACCGATGCAACCATGAATAAGTAATGCTAATTCCTCAGAAGACATTTTTCACTGTATAAATTGTCTTTCTGTTGGTAAAAATGCAGAACAACTGATTCATTTTCATTTTTGTTAAGTTAAAAACTAGCAATTGTATAACATAAATGTGTATTCTCCATGTACGCAGGTTAAGGAGTGGCTCTGCCTGAATTGCCAGATGCAGAGAGCTCTTGGAGGGGCAGAGAACAGCGGACCTCCTACACTAAAAGCCCAGCCCCAGCCCAAGGACTCCGTACCATCACAGAACCCTGCAAAGAAAGACACTCTTCATAGTAAGCAGATGCCGTCATCTGCCAGCCAGCCAACCAAACCAACAGAGGGTCAGAAACTGTCAAGCCAGTCCAGCACAAGTGCAACTCATCCGTCGCAGCAAACGTCACAACAAAAACCTCTTCCACATCAGACAACAAAAGGTGCTCCTCCTGCCAAAACTGAGATACCATCAAAGACTGAGCCCCCTAAAAAAGAAGAAGAGTCCAGTTTCTTTGGTTTCGGTTTCGGTGGTGCTCGATCCCGCTCTCCTTCTCCACAGCCTGGTGCCTCTTCTGTTTCTGGAAAGGTTCTAGGCTTTGGTTCTTCGTTTCTTAGCTCAGCATCCAATTTGATTTCAGCTGTCCAGGATGAGCCCTCCACGACCCCACCAACCAAGGGTTCCACTGTTTCCCAAACCTCTGCCAAGAACACCACACCCCCTTCCTCAAGAAAAGGCTCAGAGGCCTCTAAGGGCTCCCCCAATGTTCCTAAATCACAGACACAGGAGGGAAAAAGGCAACAGCAACAAAATAAACCCCAAGACACTCAAAAAACAACGACAACAAAGGAATCCTCATCTGCTCAGGCTACTAAATTGGATCAAAGCCCGAAACTTCTTCCCAAAGCCTGTCCACTCTGCAAGGCAAGCCTGAGAAGAGATCCTCCTAACTATAGTACCTGCACTGAATGCAAGGCCACTGTGTGTAATCAGTGTGGATTTAATCCTGTGCCTCATCAAACAGAGGTAAGAAACAGATGAATGCATTTTCTTGCAGTAGGTTCACTTTTTGGTTTGTGCAATGAACTGTTTCAGAGGCCATGTCAGTGATTCTGTTGTAAAAGATGGATGTATTTTCTAGTCTCTTTGGTTTGTGTGGAGGCAGTCTTGTGGAAGGCAGACCGAAAATGGCTGTGAGAAAGACAAAATGTGCCTTGATTCTCAATTAACTCAGACTACTCCCTACCTAAACTTACAAAAATAAAGTGCTTGACTCTCAAGGCAAAAAAAAGAAAACATCAATGTGCAGTTTCACACTGTTTCTTCCCTTTTTAGTAATGCAGTGGTTCTCACACCTGTCCTGGAGTACCCCCTGCCCTCCACATTCTGTATGTCTCCCTCATCTATCACACCTGATTCAACTCATCAGCTCGTTAGTGGGGACTGCAAGACCTGAAGTGGTGTATCAGATATAGGGAGACATACAAAAGGTGCAGTGCTGGGAGTACTTCATGGAGAGGTTTGAGAACCCCTGTAGTAATGCATTAGAGTGATTCACATACTGTATCCATTAGGGCTTTGGTGATAAATATATATTATGAATGAATATACATTCTGTGCTTAGGGACCTGTGTTATTTAATGATTGATCTGGGTCAAACATTGCAGTTAGTGGCTTGACTATTTTACCTATGAGCTTTCCACGCAGTCTGTTGCCTTTAGCCACTTTCCAGACCCAGCAAAGCCATCAAGAGAGGTTCATTCATGATCTTGTGGGCTTTAGTGTTGTCTGTTTTTGATACAAGGGGAAATATGATTTTCCTCTCATAACAGAAGTTGTTAGATATACTGTTTCATCGTAACCATTTTGTTGGTCTTGGTTTTCATGCCTTAGTGTCATTTGTGTATTTTATTTTGAAGTCCTAGTGAATTCATGACTTTTATTTTTAAGACTTCTCACCACTGTCGCTGGTTTCCCTTTTCACATGACCTTATTTTGTTTGTAAGTTAGTTTTCAATTATAGATGGTCCTTTTTTAATTTTCTTTCACTGTTTTGTCAAGTCAAGTTTTTATTTGGAATACCATTTTCTTTTGAGGCCATACACATACACATTTTTACAAAAATCATGTCTGTTTCTAGTGTGAATAATGTTTGTGTTTGCAACTATAGATTTTCCAAAACACAGACCAACTTTTGTATCTTGGCCATGAGGTGTTATAGTTGAGTACCAGTACCAGTATACCAGTATAGTTGAGGCAAGCAATGTGTCATGTGCTTAGTCTTAGCAGTGAAGCTGCTGTAATAATGTATGTCTCCTAGAGAGCCCTTACCACCTCTATTGTCATCAACTGGAAGCCCCGAGCATACCAGTTTGCCCCCTAAATGGCCATTTCATCTTTTAAGATGTGTTGAGCACAAAAGACACTTGACTCTGTAATTAACCGTTCAGAGTTTACATGCAGTCTGGCTAGGAGACTCCAAGGCTATTGGGTCACATGGGCCGGCTGTGTGGTAGAGGCAGAGGATCAGTGGGTAGTCCTCGGAGATAACATCTAAGACTTTTCCAAGAGAGTTCAAAAGCACAGAGATGAGGTGTAGATTACAGTGGCATCTGCTACTCGGTTGTGCTCAGTGTCAAGTGCAGGTTGTTGAAATGAGATAATAGTGGAAAAAAATATGTCTCAGATATGAAGGTCACCTTCATTCATGGCCACAACTGTGTGGTTGGTGTTTAATCATGAAATATTAAAACCTGGGAATTGCCTTAAGTCTAGAGAATTAGCAAATGTAACACATCTGTGTATATTTTTATCCCATGCTAAAATTATCTAAATGATTTAGTCTGTTTCCTTAGGTCTAAAAAGAGTGCTGCTGGCTTTCTCCAGAGATTAAATGTAGATTTCAGGATGAGCTGTGAGCTTGAGAATTGCACAGGCAGCACAAATATAAATAAAACTTTGAGATACAGAGGGGAATTATTTTAACCCATTGTAGCAAAATTGCAAAAAACTAACAAAAGATGTTAAAAACAGTTAATACATATTTAACGCTAGCTCACACTCTGGAATGTATTATAAAAATTGTGGCATGAAGGAACATTTGCAGATTTATTTTCCCTGCATGCCAAAGTAACACAGTGCTGTCACTGCCTACTGACAACAGTGTAAGCTGTTTTTGATCAAATTTTAGAAGCAATCTTTCTGTAATATTTAACTTGTGATTTTTTTATGTGCACAGTATGGGCCTCATTCATGAAACTTGAGTAAATATATGAGTAAATTCAGAGTAATTTGCACGTAAAACAGACCTTCCCGAAAACTCTTTTCCGGATTCACAAATGATTCGTAAAAACATCAGATTTGATAGTTAAACATGTATGTTAAAAAGGGGTCATAGGATGCTACATGCACTTTTACAAGTTGTTTGAACTGAAATGTGTGTTGGCAGTGTGTGTACACAACCACCCTATAATGATAAAAATCCACCCAGTGGTTTTGTTTTAATCTCGTTAAATGTTTTCCGCTTTCTCAAATCGAGCCGCTCTCAGATGCCTGTCTGTGTGACGTCACACAGACAGGCCCCTCCAAAAATGCTACAAAAACGACTTGATCTGAAAAGTGCTGTTTTTTGACAGGGTAAAAAAGTGTTTTTTTACACGACCATTGAGAAATGTTAACCAAACTATGTTACAGACTTTTCATTAAGACCCTAAAGAATCATATCAACTTGTGGAAAATGGGCATCCTATGACCCCTTTAATGAATTCCAAACATTCGTAAATGGGGCGAGTGTGCACGCTCATTCATAATTACCATAATCCCTGCCCATGAATTCTGACTGACAACTATATATGGGCATCATATTTTAAAACGAAAATAAGGATTTCATCATGTCCTCTCAAAAGCGAATGAAAAATACAAATTTATCAGGCGCAGAAATTGAAATTTTGTTATCGGAAGTGCATTCAAAACGCAGCATTTTATTTTCAAGCGTACATAGTGGAGTATCATGTCCTAAAAAAAGGAAGCTTGGCAGCACATTACAGATGCTGTTAATGCAGTTTCATCTGTTAATCAACCAGTCATCATTCTCTGCAAGTAGGCTAAGTCTGCATGGTCTCTAGAAATATGTATTTTGTGCAGCGCTCTGTCTGCCAAATCTAGCAATAGCTCTATATCAGCCATAGGAAATGTTTATTGTTAAACCTCATTCTTGCCATTTTATAGAAAACCATTTCCGTAATAATTAGTAGACTAATTGGTACATCCCTAACAAAAGTAGCTAATTAATTATTTGATAAAAGTGTTACATTTGCAGATTATATTACTGCTGTTCATAATAATAGTAAAAAGGAAAATACAGTATACTGTGTATAATTACTGTATATTATTTTATCAAAATGCTGCGTGATACGTGATTATGTAAGGTAAATAGTTTTATAAACATGCAGCGCCATCAATGATGTTCGGATGATTTACAACCCATTTATGTGGGGCTGGGAGCAGGTGTAAACTTTTTGTGTACCAACTAACATTTGTAAAATACGAACACTTTCATGAATCCCAAAATTTACGTCAGAACAGCTTTACGAACGATTTACACAAAAATTAGTTCTGCTCGTGTTTCATGAATGAGGCCTTATGTGTGTATATATAAGCTTATGCAAATAATACAATTTCTCTGAATGTTACACAAATACTACAGTCATGTCAAGGAAGCTTGGCAGCACATTACAAATGCTGTTAATGCAGTTTCATCTGTTAATCAACCAGTCATCATTCTCTGCAAGTAGGCTAAGTCTGCATGGTCTCTAGAAATATGTATTTTGTGCAGCGCTCTGTCTGCCAAATCTAGCAATAGCTCTATATCAGCCATAGGAAATGTTTATTGTTAAACCTCATTCTTGCCATTTTATAGAAAACCATTTCCGTAATAATTAGTAGACTAATTGGTACATCCCTAACAAAAGTAGCTAATTAATTATTTGATAAAAGTGTTACATTTGCAGATTATATTACTGCTGTTCATAATAATAGTAAAAAGGAAAATACAGTATACTGTGTATAATTACTGTATATTATTTTATCAAAATGCTGCGTGATACGTGATTATGTAAGGTAAATAGTTTTATAAACATGCAGCGCCATCAATGATGTTCGGATGATTTACAACCCATTTATGTGGGGCTGGGAGCAGGTGTAAACTTTTTGTGTACCAACTAACATTTGTAAAATACGAACACTTTCATGAATCCCAAAATTTACGTCAGAACAGCTTTACGAACGATTTACACAAAAATTAGTTCTGCTCGTGTTTCATGAATGAGGCCTTATGTGTGTATATATAAGCTTATGCAAATAATACAATTTCTCTGAATGTTACACAAATACTACAGTTAGCCTTAGTAATCCACATTTTATGGTTGTATTGTTGTTTGTAACACAAAAGAGACCATTGACCCATTGATAAATATTTCACATGATTTCCAGTGTAGCATAATGGGACATGATATGAAAATATTTGTTTCAGCCTTCTAGCTTACAGGAAAGTCAGAGAGACTGCACTGTATGGCTCTAAAACATACCTTTTCAGGATAATAAAACATTTAAGAGTATCTTAGGGCTGGTGTGAGATGAGCATACTGAGGTTTCATCCTTCTAGCTTGGAATGTGTTTATAAAAGTAGTCCTGTAGGCCTCTGGCAGAATATGCATTATCAGTATACTTTATCGTTGTCTGTGATGTGTAAGAGTATCCCAGGGTCATGAAACTCTATAGTTGAGAGTTCTATAATTGTAAGGGCTGCTCTGACATGAGCATATTCAAATTTCAGCTTGCTGGGAAGGATTCTCAAGAAAGCATTTACAACATTTTTCTAAGTTGCCAAAACAAAACATAATACACATCATGGGTTTTATCATTTGTTTGTACTATTTAAATATTGATATTAAGAATAAATATACATTGACAGAGTGCAGACCAATTTTCTTGTTTTTATTGTAATCAGTCACTAAAATCAAGTCCAAAAAGAGAACATTTCACAAATGCTAGGGTCACTGAGGGTTTTAATATATTTATTTAAAGCCACAAGTAGTAATGTTATGATATCTGCTTGTGAGGTCAATTTACACAAGTCCTGTGAAGTATTTTTTTTAATCGTTTGTTATTAATGTTGAAAAAGAAAAATGTGGAGAAGTTACTCATGATAATTGTAATGTTTTTGCAGGCAAAAGAGTGGCTTTGCTTAAACTGCCAGACACAGAGAGCACTGAAAGGAATAGAGCCTGCCGGACAACCCACAATAAAGTCCCAAACACAGCCCAGCAAATCTCAAAAGATGGAATCTACACATGGTCCTTTAGAGAAACAGCCCACGGCTCAGCCAACAAAGACTAGTTCTGCCAACCAACCTGCTGCTCAGAAAAAGATGCATGAACAACAGACTGGTGCAGCAGGAGCAAAGCAAGCTCTCTCCCCTATGGCTTTACAGCAACCGACAGCAAAAAATTCCCCCTCTCCTCCTGTGTCTAAAGCAGCACCACAGACTTATACTGAGCAAGAACAGTCAGGATTTTTTGGCTTTTCAGGCTTTGGTGGAGCCCGGTCACGATCACCATCCCCTCAGCCCGCTGTTTCGGCTATGTCTGGTAAAGTTCTAGGATTTGGGTCGTCCTTCCTGAGCTCAGCATCTAATCTCATTTCATCAGCGGTTCAAGATGAACCTTCTACGACACCTTCAGTCTCTCAAACGTTCCTCAAGACTACTACTCCGCCAACATCTCACAAAGGGTCTGCAACATCGCAAGGGGCTGCCTTATCAGCGTCTACAGGAAAGGCTAATCAATCAGATGGTCAGAAAGAAGAAAAAAAGACAGAGCTAACTGCTGACCAAAAGAACAAAGCACCAGTATATCAAATTAAAAAAGCTGAACCTTCTTCACAGATGCCAAATGCAGACAAAGGCCCTCAAACCTTGCCCAAATCCTGCCCACTCTGCAAGGTACAAATCCAAAAGGACCTTGCCAACTACAACACTTGTACTGAGTGCAAAAACACTGTTTGCAATCTCTGTGGATTCAACCCAACACCGCATCAAACTGAGGTAATGTTATGTTGACTTTTAATGCTTTTTACAAGTTTTGAATGATATATGTTAACATGAGTTAACCAATTTGTCTTACTTTTCAGTTGAAAGAATGGCTTTGTCTAAACTGTCAGACTCAAAGAGCTCTAAGAGGAATGGAGCCACCAGGACCTCCAAAGTTGGAGACTGCAGCGCAGCCCAACAAAATCCCTACCACTCAACCATTGGCTTCACCCTCAATTCAAAAGAAAGGTGTTTCTGAATTGGAAAAGTTAGGCAAGAAAACTGACCCTCCTCAGAAATTACAAGAACAACAAACCAAGGCTCCAAATGGTACTCTACCAATCCAAAAAGCCCAGCAGCAAGAAAATGAAGTAAAATCTGAAGTTCCTGCCAAGACAGCCAAGGAAGAATCTGGATTGCTTGGTTTTTGTGGTGCTAGGTCAAGGTCTCCATCTCCTCAGCCTGCTATGTCTGCTGTATCTGGGAAGGTTCTTGGCTTTGGTTCCTCCTTTCTCAGCTCAGCATCTAATTTAATATCCTCAGCTGTGCAAGATGAGACCTCTACAACACCACCAACCTCCCGCAAAGCTTCCACAGTTTCCCAGAACTCAACACCACCCACATCTCGGAAGAGCTCTGCTGTTCCACAGACCATAAACACAGGGGATACTAAACAACCTACTGCACAAAAACAAGAGAAAAAGATGTCTGAGTCACCTCAGCTAGCAAGTAAATCTTCTGTGAAAGCAAAAATAGACCATACATTGTCTGCAAAAGTTGACAAAACTCCCCTGCCTCTTCCCAAAATCTGTCCTCTTTGTAAGGCAGATATTACCAGTGATCCTCCTAATTTCAACACCTGCACCGATTGCAAAAACATTGTGTGTAACCATTGTGGATTTAACCCCATGCCTCATGAGATAGAGGTAAGAGAAAGAGTTTATTTTACTCTACTGGTCATAATTGATTTATTGAAGGACAGTCATGTTGATTTGTGGTTGTGATTTTGGTCATGCAGGTGAAGGAATGGCTCTGTTTGAGTTGCCTGATAAAGAGAGCACCTGAACCTTCAAGTCTAAATCCCCAGCTGCAGATTAATGCTGGCTCACAACAAGACAAAACAGCTCCACATCAGCCTCCTCCAGAACCCAGTAGAACTGAGGACCAGTCAAAAACAGCACTTGGAAAACCCACTACTATATCTACAATACAAAATCTTCCAAAGGAAAAACCTGCACAGAAAGAAACTATAAAATCTCAAGAGCCAAAAGATAGTAGTGCTCCAGCCAAATCCGAAACAACATCACAATCAGATTCCTCCAAAAAAGATACAGGTTTCTTTGGCTTTGGTTTTGGTGGTGCTCGATCTCGATCACCTTCTCCTCAACCTATTGTCTCGGAGAAAGTTCTAGGCTTTGGCTCCTCGTTCCTCAGCTCAGCATCTAATCTCATATCTTCGGTAGTTGAAGATGAATCCTCCACAACACCGCCAACACCTCGTAAAGGTTCAACAGTTTCCCAGACCTCAGTGAAGTCTACAACGCCGCCCACCTCTCGTAAGGGTTCATCGGTTTCACAGACATCTCTCAAAACCACATCTGCTGTGGCAGCAGCAGCTACATCCCATAAGGGATCCACAGCATCCCAGGACACAACAAAAATACAGGTTGGGGAAAATAAACCTCTGTCTCAAAAGCAATTGGAAGACAAGGAGCCCTTACAGTCTCAGCCTTTCAAATCACCATCTAAACTGCCATCAAAGCTTCAAGCAGTTAATATGTCCTCTCAGTCTCTCCCTAAAGAATGCCCACTTTGCAAAGTGGAGCTCAAGAAAGATCCTCCTAACTTCAACACCTGCACTGAATGCAAGAGCATTGTATGTAACCTCTGTGGGTTTCTCATGCCTCATCAAATCAAGGTAAGATAATTCAGTATTTGCAAAATGAGCTGTGGGCTATACTTTATTTACCTTCAGTAAAAAATACTTTTGATAGCAATATTGCTGAATTAGCTGTAGAATGATAATGCTATGTAGGAAACCATTTTGTCTGGGGTTTCTCAAACTCTCTCATTTGTTGGCAGGCAAAGGAGTGGCTTTGCTTAACCTGTCAAGTGCAGCGAGCATCAGTCCCTTCCCATGCAGAGCCTCAATATCAAGCTAAGAAAGTAGCCCCAGTGCCAAAGAAGAAGGAGCAAGATGTTCCAGAAACTGCGCAGAAGAACCAAAACACAGAGGAAGCCACCAATACTGGTCAGAAAACAGCTGTAGTTGGGGGAAAGGAGCCAACTGATGTGACACCACAACAGCTCAGTCAACTGAAGACCTCACAGCAGATGAAATCGGACAAGCCTCAAGAAAAACAATCCAAGCCACCAAAGGCTGAGCCTAATCAAGAGCAGTCTGGATTTTTTGGTTTTGGCTTTGGCGGGGCTCGATCTAGGTCTCCTTCACCTCAGCCTGCTGTTTCTATTGTGTCTGGCAAAGTTTTAGGCTTTGGTTCCTCCTTCCTTAGCACAGCTTCTAATCTGATATCTTCAGCTGTTCAGGATGAACCTTCCACAACACCACCAACCTCCCACAAAGGTTCGTCAGTTTTAGAAACAACACCTCCTCCCCGCTCCCGTAAAGGCTCTACAGTATCTCAGTCATTGTTCAACAACAACACAACATCACCTAGCTCACAACAAGGTTCTGAAACCACACAAGGTTCTCAGAAGGCTCAACCTAGTAAAGATACTAAACCATCAACTGAACAGAAACAAGAGGAGAAGACACCATTGCTTCAACAGGCTGAGGAGCCATCAAATAAAGTGAAACAGGATAAAGAAACACCTATATCCAAGCCTCTTCCCAAGGTCTGCCCACTCTGCAAGGTGGAGCTCAAGAAAGATCAATACAACAGCTGCACTGAATGCAAAAATATCGTATGTAACTTGTGTGGGTTCAACCCTATGCCCCATCAAAATGAGGTAAGAAAATATCACTGTTGTGTTGAACTATTTTTTTTTGTTTGTTTGTTAAGTCCGTGTAAAGCAATATTAAATATGTGTTATGAGTTTGTCACACCACAGAAAAATGTATTAACCACCCAGCCAAATCTGAATGAAAAAAAATGGCAAGTAAATAAAATAAGTTATCAAAATCTTGAAAAAATAAGCAGTATTCTCCACTCTCAAACACTGGGGGCATGTCTGTGTTCGGCGCTGAAACCACGCCCACTCGCGGGAAAGCTGTCGTCTCTCTCAACTGTCAAATACCACTACAACCTGAATGGATGCTCTATCTAGCAGCTTATTTGGATTTACACACCCATACATTACGTGATGAAGGCATAGCTAGCTAGCAAACTGGGCTGTAGTAACTAATGCTAATGACTTACTCACAATTGAGCGGGTGAACCACTGATGCCAATCCACTCTAGTTATTAGTTGTGTTCGACTTCAGGCAGCGCTGCGCAGACAGATTGGTGTATGACATCAAAGTACCGTGAGAGCTATTAGAGAACAGATGACTCTGCATGCTTTTGAATCGCTCTCGCGGTTCTTTGATGTCATACACCGATCTGCACAGTGCCATGTCAAGCCGAACACTTCTCTTACAGTGTTAGGGGAGGGGCCATGCTCAGTGGCTCCAGTGCGTCATCGAGACATGATTTCAGCCCCGCCCAAAAAAATCCTGAATACAAAGATGGTGAAAAGCTGTTTAACGGTCTAACTCCACAATTTAGTACTACATAGTTCACAGTATTTGTAACGTGTTTCAGCAATACATTTCTAACATTTATAATGTGTTAAACACATTGATAAACAATTATCTCAATTGCCTTTACACGGACTTTAAAGTCAGCATGAAAGGGAAGTTGCAAACCACTTTAAGTTACGCTTTATTACAGTAGTCCACTTTAGACATTCCGTTAACTGTAAGTAACTTTCCAACTACATGTCAACTAACTCGCATTAATTTGCAACTACATGTCAACTAACTCATTAGAGCAGGGGTTTTTCTGGCGTAACTTCTGTAGCTTTAATGGATATATGTGTAGTATATTTTCTTCATATAGTAATGGGGGTATGGGGTGGGGGTTCATGGGGTTAGGGTTAGTACAATGAGCTGATGTGTACTTGTGTCTGCTGTGTGTTGGGTGATCATCAAAATACAGTGTTAGCAGATATTGGCCAACTGATGTGACACCACAACAGCTCAGTCAACTGAAGACCTCACAGCAGATGAAATCGGACAAGCCTCAAGAAAAACAATCCAAGCCACCAAAGGCTGAGCCTAATCAAGAGCAGTCTGGATTTTTTGGTTTTGGCTTTGGCGGGGCTCGATCTAGGTCTCCTTCACCTCAGCCTGCTGTTTCTATTGTGTCTGGCAAAGTTTTAGGCTTTGGTTCCTCCTTCCTTAGCACAGCTTCTAATCTGATATCTTCAGCTGTTCAGGATGAACCTTCCACAACACCACCAACCTCCCACAAAGGTTCGTCAGTTTTAGAAACAACACCTCCTCCCCGCTCCCGTAAAGGCTCTACAGTATCTCAGTCATTGTTCAACAACAACACAACATCACCTAGCTCACAACAAGGTTCTGAAACCACACAAGGTTCTCAGAAGGCTCAACCTAGTAAAGATACTAAACCATCAACTGAACAGAAACAAGAGGAGAAGACACCATTGCTTCAACAGGCTGAGGAGCCATCAAATAAAGTGAAACAGGATAAAGAAACACCTATATCCAAGCCTCTTCCCAAGGTCTGCCCACTCTGCAAGGTGGAGCTCAAGAAAGATCAATACAACAGCTGCACTGAATGCAAAAATATCGTATGTAACTTGTGTGGGTTCAACCCTATGCCCCATCAAAATGAGGTAAGAAAATATCACTGTTGTGTTGAACTATTTTTTTTTGTTTGTTTGTTAAGTCCGTGTAAAGCAATATTAAATATGTGTTATGAGTTTGTCACACCACAGAAAAATGTATTAACCACCCAGCCAAATCTGAATGAAAAAAAATGGCAAGTAAATAAAATAAGTTATCAAAATCTTGAAAAAATAAGCAGTATTCTCCACTCTCAAACACTGGGGGCATGTCTGTGTTCGGCGCTGAAACCACGCCCACTCGCGGGAAAGCTGTCGTCTCTCTCAACTGTCAAATACCACTACAACCTGAATGGATGCTCTATCTAGCAGCTTATTTGGATTTACACACCCATACATTACGTGATGAAGGCATAGCTAGCTAGCAAACTGGGCTGTAGTAACTAATGCTAATGACTTACTCACAATTGAGCGGGTGAACCACTGATGCCAATCCACTCTAGTTATTAGTTGTGTTCGACTTCAGGCAGCGCTGCGCAGACAGATTGGTGTATGACATCAAAGTACCGTGAGAGCTATTAGAGAACAGATGACTCTGCATGCTTTTGAATCGCTCTCGCGGTTCTTTGATGTCATACACCGATCTGCACAGTGCCATGTCAAGCCGAACACTTCTCTTACAGTGTTAGGGGAGGGGCCATGCTCAGTGGCTCCAGTGCGTCATCGAGACATGATTTCAGCCCCGCCCAAAAAAATCCTGAATACAAAGATGGTGAAAAGCTGTTTAACGGTCTAACTCCACAATTTAGTACTACATAGTTCACAGTATTTGTAACGTGTTTCAGCAATACATTTCTAACATTTATAATGTGTTAAACACATTGATAAACAATTATCTCAATTGCCTTTACACGGACTTTAAAGTCAGCATGAAAGGGAAGTTGCAAACCACTTTAAGTTACGCTTTATTACAGTAGTCCACTTTAGACATTCCGTTAACTGTAAGTAACTTTCCAACTACATGTCAACTAACTCGCATTAATTTGCAACTACATGTCAACTAACTCATTAGAGCAGGGGTTTTTCTGGCGTAACTTCTGTAGCTTTAATGGATATATGTGTAGTATATTTTCTTCATATAGTAATGGGGGTATGGGGTGGGGGTTCATGGGGTTAGGGTTAGTACAATGAGCTGATGTGTACTTGTGTCTGCTGTGTGTTGGGTGATCATCAAAATACAGTGTTAGCAGATATTG
>NW_015555724.1:379212-418955 GCF_001515605.1 Sinocyclocheilus anshuiensis
AAGAGCTCTGCTGTTCCACAGACCATAAACACAGGGGATACTAAACAACCTACTGCACAAAAACAAGAGAAAAAGATGTCTGAGTCACCTCAGCTAGCAAGTAAATCTTCTGTGAAAGCAAAAATAGACCATACATTGTCTGCAAAAGTTGACAAAACTCCCCTGCCTCTTCCCAAAATCTGTCCTCTTTGTAAGGCAGATATTACCAGTGATCCTCCTAATTTCAACACCTGCACCGATTGCAAAAACATTGTGTGTAACCATTGTGGATTTAACCCCATGCCTCATGAGATAGAGGTAAGAGAAAGAGTTTATTTTACTCTACTGGTCATAATTGATTTATTGAAGGACAGTCATGTTGATTTGTGGTTGTGATTTTGGTCATGCAGGTGAAGGAATGGCTCTGTTTGAGTTGCCTGATAAAGAGAGCACCTGAACCTTCAAGTCTAAATCCCCAGCTGCAGATTAATGCTGGCTCACAACAAGACAAAACAGCTCCACATCAGCCTCCTCCAGAACCCAGTAGAACTGAGGACCAGTCAAAAACAGCACTTGGAAAACCCACTACTATATCTACAATACAAAATCTTCCAAAGGAAAAACCTGCACAGAAAGAAACTATAAAATCTCAAGAGCCAAAAGATAGTAGTGCTCCAGCCAAATCCGAAACAACATCACAATCAGATTCCTCCAAAAAAGATACAGGTTTCTTTGGCTTTGGTTTTGGTGGTGCTCGATCTCGATCACCTTCTCCTCAACCTATTGTCTCGGAGAAAGTTCTAGGCTTTGGCTCCTCGTTCCTCAGCTCAGCATCTAATCTCATATCTTCGGTAGTTGAAGATGAATCCTCCACAACACCGCCAACACCTCGTAAAGGTTCAACAGTTTCCCAGACCTCAGTGAAGTCTACAACGCCGCCCACCTCTCGTAAGGGTTCATCGGTTTCACAGACATCTCTCAAAACCACATCTGCTGTGGCAGCAGCAGCTACATCCCATAAGGGATCCACAGCATCCCAGGACACAACAAAAATACAGGTTGGGGAAAATAAACCTCTGTCTCAAAAGCAATTGGAAGACAAGGAGCCCTTACAGTCTCAGCCTTTCAAATCACCATCTAAACTGCCATCAAAGCTTCAAGCAGTTAATATGTCCTCTCAGTCTCTCCCTAAAGAATGCCCACTTTGCAAAGTGGAGCTCAAGAAAGATCCTCCTAACTTCAACACCTGCACTGAATGCAAGAGCATTGTATGTAACCTCTGTGGGTTTCTCATGCCTCATCAAATCAAGGTAAGATAATTCAGTATTTGCAAAATGAGCTGTGGGCTATACTTTATTTACCTTCAGTAAAAAATACTTTTGATAGCAATATTGCTGAATTAGCTGTAGAATGATAATGCTATGTAGGAAACCATTTTGTCTGGGGTTTCTCAAACTCTCTCATTTGTTGGCAGGCAAAGGAGTGGCTTTGCTTAACCTGTCAAGTGCAGCGAGCATCAGTCCCTTCCCATGCAGAGCCTCAATATCAAGCTAAGAAAGTAGCCCCAGTGCCAAAGAAGAAGGAGCAAGATGTTCCAGAAACTGCGCAGAAGAACCAAAACACAGAGGAAGCCACCAATACTGGTCAGAAAACAGCTGTAGTTGGGGGAAAGGAGCCAACTGATGTGACACCACAACAGCTCAGTCAACTGAAGACCTCACAGCAGATGAAATCGGACAAGCCTCAAGAAAAACAATCCAAGCCACCAAAGGCTGAGCCTAATCAAGAGCAGTCTGGATTTTTTGGTTTTGGCTTTGGCGGGGCTCGATCTAGGTCTCCTTCACCTCAGCCTGCTGTTTCTATTGTGTCTGGCAAAGTTTTAGGCTTTGGTTCCTCCTTCCTTAGCACAGCTTCTAATCTGATATCTTCAGCTGTTCAGGATGAACCTTCCACAACACCACCAACCTCCCACAAAGGTTCGTCAGTTTTAGAAACAACACCTCCTCCCCGCTCCCGTAAAGGCTCTACAGTATCTCAGTCATTGTTCAACAACAACACAACATCACCTAGCTCACAACAAGGTTCTGAAACCACACAAGGTTCTCAGAAGGCTCAACCTAGTAAAGATACTAAACCATCAACTGAACAGAAACAAGAGGAGAAGACACCATTGCTTCAACAGGCTGAGGAGCCATCAAATAAAGTGAAACAGGATAAAGAAACACCTATATCCAAGCCTCTTCCCAAGGTCTGCCCACTCTGCAAGGTGGAGCTCAAGAAAGATCAATACAACAGCTGCACTGAATGCAAAAATATCGTATGTAACTTGTGTGGGTTCAACCCTATGCCCCATCAAAATGAGGTAAGAAAATATCACTGTTGTGTTGAACTATTTTTTTTTGTTTGTTTGTTAAGTCCGTGTAAAGCAATATTAAATATGTGTTATGAGTTTGTCACACCACAGAAAAATGTATTAACCACCCAGCCAAATCTGAATGAAAAAAAATGGCAAGTAAATAAAATAAGTTATCAAAATCTTGAAAAAATAAGCAGTATTCTCCACTCTCAAACACTGGGGGCATGTCTGTGTTCGGCGCTGAAACCACGCCCACTCGCGGGAAAGCTGTCGTCTCTCTCAACTGTCAAATACCACTACAACCTGAATGGATGCTCTATCTAGCAGCTTATTTGGATTTACACACCCATACATTACGTGATGAAGGCATAGCTAGCTAGCAAACTGGGCTGTAGTAACTAATGCTAATGACTTACTCACAATTGAGCGGGTGAACCACTGATGCCAATCCACTCTAGTTATTAGTTGTGTTCGACTTCAGGCAGCGCTGCGCAGACAGATTGGTGTATGACATCAAAGTACCGTGAGAGCTATTAGAGAACAGATGACTCTGCATGCTTTTGAATCGCTCTCGCGGTTCTTTGATGTCATACACCGATCTGCACAGTGCCATGTCAAGCCGAACACTTCTCTTACAGTGTTAGGGGAGGGGCCATGCTCAGTGGCTCCAGTGCGTCATCGAGACATGATTTCAGCCCCGCCCAAAAAAATCCTGAATACAAAGATGGTGAAAAGCTGTTTAACGGTCTAACTCCACAATTTAGTACTACATAGTTCACAGTATTTGTAACGTGTTTCAGCAATACATTTCTAACATTTATAATGTGTTAAACACATTGATAAACAATTATCTCAATTGCCTTTACACGGACTTTAAAGTCAGCATGAAAGGGAAGTTGCAAACCACTTTAAGTTACGCTTTATTACAGTAGTCCACTTTAGACATTCCGTTAACTGTAAGTAACTTTCCAACTACATGTCAACTAACTCGCATTAATTTGCAACTACATGTCAACTAACTCATTAGAGCAGGGGTTTTTCTGGCGTAACTTCTGTAGCTTTAATGGATATATGTGTAGTATATTTTCTTCATATAGTAATGGGGGTATGGGGTGGGGGTTCATGGGGTTAGGGTTAGTACAATGAGCTGATGTGTACTTGTGTCTGCTGTGTGTTGGGTGATCATCAAAATACAGTGTTAGCAGATATTAAGAAGACAGCCTACTAATACTCTAATGACTGGTAGTTGACATGTAGTTGCAAAGTTACTTATAGTTAGTAGAATATCTAAAGTGGACCAGGGGTGGTTTCTTCATTAGGGCGAATGTGCGAAAGGGAGGGATCACATTCAACCACAGTTGTCACTGTTCTAGACTGTTTGTTCTGCCTCTGGATATATAGTCCAATCATCGTCAAGTCACACTCTGCAATGCAATCTCTATAGCTGTGTCTGAAACCGCTCTATCAAACTTCTATCAAACAAGAAAAAACAAACAAACAAGGAGGGACACCATCGGTTGTTGACTGGATTGTGAAAAGTGAGCGTTGCATAGCAGAATGGAGGCAGATCTTAAAAGCTGTGTGGTCTTGCATATGCCAGCAGAGAAGAGAGCATGTCACAAGAAAAGCAAGTTAAGACAGTCTGATTTAAAGATTACAAATTCAATGAAAAAAAATGGATGAATGATTTGTTTATTGTAAGACCAGTGGTATGCATTAAGAGTATTTATGTAGTTTCAATTTTGTGCTCATGCTGACTTTATGGAAAACTATCATGATGCAATTTGAGAACCAACATTTTCATGCTGACAGGAGAGCTTACAATGCTCATCTCTTCTTTAATCTAGATGATTTGAGCTGCCTTGGAACATTGCAAGTTAATAAGCAGTGTGTTTTAGTCCACTTAACTTTGGGATGCTATATACACAATGTAAATTTCAGTTACACAATTATTAATTCAATATACTTTACAAAACTACAGGTGAGGTGGCTTTGCTTAGCGTGTCAGATGCAGAAAGCACCAGAGCCTCCCCCTGCACAGCTTCAGCCACACGTTAAGGAAGTTTCACCACTTAAAATGGATACTCCCACTCTAGATGTTTCACAGAAGACGCCACATCTTCCAGCAGATTCAGTTCACAAGGATAAGAAACTAGAAGTGGCAGGGAAACAAGTCAATAAGCAAACTTTAGCAGAAACTGAACAACCCACCCAAAGAGAAACAAAACAACATCATATTGTAGAATTTCCAAAGTCAGAATCTCAAAAAACTGATCCGCAACCAGACAAACCTGGATTCTTTGGGTTCGGTTTTGGAGGAGCTAGATCTCGATCACCTTCTCCTCAGCCTGCTGTCTCTGCTGTCTCAGAGAAGGTTCTAGGGTTTGGTTCTTCATTCTTAAGCTCAGCATCTAATCTAATCTCAACAGCTGTTCAAGATGAGTCTTCTATAACACCATCTAGTTCTCGCAAGGCTTCAACAGCTTCTCAAATGTCTGATAAGACACCACCAACATCTCGCAAAGGTTCTGGAGTTCCACAAATCTCCAATAAAGTTAATACCACTCCACCTTCCTCTCGTAAGGGTTCTACAGTTTCTCAGACATCTGTTAAAACAACTCCTCCAACCTCACAGAAGGAGTCTGAAGCTACAGTAAACCCTAAAAACATTGAAAAGACAGATGGGGCAAAAACTAAAGTTGCAGAGAAAGGAGTAGGAACCAATAAAGGAGCTACCCCACACCAACAACAACAAGGAAAGACCCAAGATGGACATGTTCCTATCTCCTCTGAAATCCCTGAAGAGTCTAGAGGTAGATCTCAGTCTCCTTTACTTCCACCTGCAGCTTCTGCTGTCTCTGGGAAGGTTCTGGGATTTGGTTCCTCCCTCTTTAGCTCAGCAAGTAATCTGATCTCATCAGCTCTAGATGAGCCTGCCTCTGGATATATAGTCCAATCATCGTCAAGTCACACTCTGCAATGCAATCTCTATAGCTGTGTCTGAAACCGCTCTATCAAACTTCTATCAAACAAGAAAAAACAAACAAACAAGGAGGGACACCATCGGTTGTTGACTGGATTGTGAAAAGTGAGCGTTGCATAGCAGAATGGAGGCAGATCTTAAAAGCTGTGTGGTCTTGCATATGCCAGCAGAGAAGAGAGCATGTCACAAGAAAAGCAAGTTAAGACAGTCTGATTTAAAGATTACAAATTCAATGAAAAAAAATGGATGAATGATTTGTTTATTGTAAGACCAGTGGTATGCATTAAGAGTATTTATGTAGTTTCAATTTTGTGCTCATGCTGACTTTATGGAAAACTATCATGATGCAATTTGAGAACCAACATTTTCATGCTGACAGGAGAGCTTACAATGCTCATCTCTTCTTTAATCTAGATGATTTGAGCTGCCTTGGAACATTGCAAGTTAATAAGCAGTGTGTTTTAGTCCACTTAACTTTGGGATGCTATATACACAATGTAAATTTCAGTTACACAATTATTAATTCAATATACTTTACAAAACTACAGGTGAGGTGGCTTTGCTTAGCGTGTCAGATGCAGAAAGCACCAGAGCCTCCCCCTGCACAGCTTCAGCCACACGTTAAGGAAGTTTCACCACTTAAAATGGATACTCCCACTCTAGATGTTTCACAGAAGACGCCACATCTTCCAGCAGATTCAGTTCACAAGGATAAGAAACTAGAAGTGGCAGGGAAACAAGTCAATAAGCAAACTTTAGCAGAAACTGAACAACCCACCCAAAGAGAAACAAAACAACATCATATTGTAGAATTTCCAAAGTCAGAATCTCAAAAAACTGATCCGCAACCAGACAAACCTGGATTCTTTGGGTTCGGTTTTGGAGGAGCTAGATCTCGATCACCTTCTCCTCAGCCTGCTGTCTCTGCTGTCTCAGAGAAGGTTCTAGGGTTTGGTTCTTCATTCTTAAGCTCAGCATCTAATCTAATCTCAACAGCTGTTCAAGATGAGTCTTCTATAACACCATCTAGTTCTCGCAAGGCTTCAACAGCTTCTCAAATGTCTGATAAGACACCACCAACATCTCGCAAAGGTTCTGGAGTTCCACAAATCTCCAATAAAGTTAATACCACTCCACCTTCCTCTCGTAAGGGTTCTACAGTTTCTCAGACATCTGTTAAAACAACTCCTCCAACCTCACAGAAGGAGTCTGAAGCTACAGTAAACCCTAAAAACATTGAAAAGACAGATGGGGCAAAAACTAAAGTTGCAGAGAAAGGAGTAGGAACCAATAAAGGAGCTACCCCACACCAACAACAACAAGGAAAGACCCAAGATGGACATGTTCCTATCTCCTCTGAAATCCCTGAAGAGTCTAGAGGTAGATCTCAGTCTCCTTTACTTCCACCTGCAGCTTCTGCTGTCTCTGGGAAGGTTCTGGGATTTGGTTCCTCCCTCTTTAGCTCAGCAAGTAATCTGATCTCATCAGCTCTAGATGAGCCTTCTACAACACCGCCCACTTCTCTTAAAGGTTCCACATCTTCCCAACTATCTGCTAAGACTACAACCCCACACTCTTCTCGTAAAGGCTCATCTGTTTCCCAGACTTCAGAGAAGATTACCACTCCACCTTCCTCACAAAAGGGCTCTGGAGTTTCTCAGATATCTCTCAAGACCAGCACACCTCCTGCTTCCTCAAAAGGATCTGATGTCTCTCCTAAAATGCTTCCTTCAGATGACAAACATGTACATGCTGAAAATATACAAGAAGAGATAAAAAAAGATGATGAGAAATCCATGGTCAATCAGGCACAGCCAACAACTGTATCAGTTACAAAAGATACAGATCTACCAGAAACAACAAGGACAGAGTCCACTAAATCATTTCCCAAAGCCTGCCCTCTCTGTAAAGTCGATTTGCAGAAGGAGCCTCCCAATTACAATACCTGTACTGAGTGCAAAACCACTGTGTGTAACCTATGTGGCTTTAACCCCATGCCCCATGAGACAGAGGTAAGCAGCCTTTTTTAGCTTGAACATAAAACACCTTATACTCATTATCATAATTATTATTTAATTAGAACTTTGGTAGTATCTGGGTATATGACATTATGGGCACCAATATTTATGACTTTGTAAGCATAAAAAATGCATTAAAATTATATTTAAAAAATTAATTCAATATTATGTATCCTTCTTGTAGTACTCTGTGAGCTTAATTTTAAACTGATTATTGGAATGCCGTTTCAGAAAAAGGAGTGGCAAAGAGCTCAAGCTGAGACTGACAAAGTACCTCCACCAGTATCACCACTAAAGAAAGCAACACCAACTCCTGTTCCTACACAGAAGAAGCCACTCGATTCCACAGATGCTACTGAAAAAGAAAAGACTGCAGTATCTGCAGGTACAACACCAGGGTCTGGGAAGGCAAGTGCAGTTCCACCAACACAGAAGCTACCCCAGCAGCAAGACATCAAAAATTCAGTACAGCCAACACAGAAGGATGATACTGTATCCACAAAATCTAAAGCCCCACCAAAGACTGCATCCACAAAAGAAGAGAGTGGCTTGTTTGGTTTTGGACGCTCTAGATCACCTTCTCCCCAACCTGCTGCTTCCAGTGTTTCTGGGAAGGTCTTTGGATTTGGTTCTTCCCTGTTGAGTTCGGCTTCTAATCTTATCTCCACTGCTGTACAAGATGAATCCTCTACTACACTCCTTGCAACTCAGGAGGTTTCAGCAGCTTCTCAAACCCCTGTGATGACAACATTAACACCAACTACTTCTCAGAAAGGATCAGCCGATGTGTCACCAAAACAAGGAGCTAAATCTGTTGAAGAAGAGCAGAAAGACAAGAAACCTGAAGAGAAAAGGACAGAAGTTCAGGAAAAAGAAGTAACAAAAGAGGGTGACCAGAAGTCAGAGCCCCCAAAGGCTTGCCCTCTTTGTAAAGCAGAAATAATGAAGAATCCACCAAATTACAGCACTTGTACTACTTGCAAGAGCACTGTGTGTAATCTCTGTGGATTCAACCCAATGCCACATCAAACTAAGGTGAGAAAATAGTTAAATATACAGATTGTTGTTTTTTTTTCAGTCACAATTATTGAAAATTTATTTCAGCAAGGTAATTTATTTATTATGAATGAACAAACAATAATATCTCAAAATGAAACAATAGTGGTCTTTATTTCTCACAATTAGGGCTGCACGATTAATCGAAATCAAAGGCGATAAATCGCGATTAGGCAGAAGCTGCGATTGTCATGCGTATCTTTCAGTAAAGCATGGTTCTGTGATCAGCAGTAAATCTCCATCCGAAGGCCAGAGGGCGCTCTCGCGCTGAAACTCCAAATACACCCCGCAGAAGAAATCCAGGAAATCCCTATAGCGGTTGCTGAATAAACAGAAGATTTAACTGCTTTCATTGATTCTACATGACTAATAAACACACAACTACGACAATATATGGTTTATCTGACTTGTCTTATTATAATTTTTATTATAATAAAGTATTTAATAATGCAATGCTAATCGACATAGCCTTTATCACGGCTTAGAATACTATGAAATATGTTGCGTGCCTTATTCTGTGTAAGAAGCCACATCATCTCACAGAAGGATTTACTGATTAAAGTGATTTTGGACTAAAAACATGTTATTAAATGTGATATTTTCACGTGCTTTCAGATGGAGCAGCATTTACTACACAGAGCCGTAGTTCACTGACAAGCTACGCAAACAGCTTTCATAATCGCAGTACTATATCTTCGATTTCATAATCGCACGATTATCGTCTGCGATTATGAACGCGATTTTGCGTAGCTTGTCAGTGAACTACGGATCTATGTAGTAAATGCTGCTCCATCTGAAAGCACGTGTAGGAGATTTACTACTGATTACAAAACCGGCTTTACTGACAAGATGCGCATGACAAATGCATTTGATTAATCGTGCAGCCCTACTCACAATATTATGTGGTTACCTTTTTCAACAACCAGGTGAAGGAATGGCTGTGTTTGAACTGCCAGATGCAGAGAGCTCCTGAACCTCCAGTTGTGAAACCAGGAACTCAGACTACTAAATTACCTCCACCTGCATCACCAAAAAAACAAGACACTGGGGGTGTTGTAGCAGAGGATCAGAAACGTAATGCTTCTGGGAAACAAGAAGGCAAACCCAATCTTGCAGATTCCAAGCAAACTACATCAGATGCCCAAATCCAGAAAAATGTCTTACCTGCCAAATCTGATCATCCGCCTAAATCTGAACCTTCTAAACATGATTCAGATTTTTTCAGCTTAGGTTTTGGTGGTTCTCATTCAAGGTCACCATCTCCTCAGCCCACTGTGTCTGCTGTCTCTGGGAAGGTTCTAGGCTTCGGTTCCTCCTTCCTTAGCTCAGCATCCAATCTGATCTCCTCGGCTGTCCAGGATGAACCTTCTAAAACTCCACCAACATCTCGCAAAGGGTCTACAGTTTCCCAGACTTTGAATAAGACAACACCAACACCTCCCACTTCTCAAAAAGCATCAGTAGCTCCACAAGACACTAAACTAAATCTTCCTGCAGCAGAATCAAATCCAACCTCTTCACCAACCCAAGAACAGAAAAAGCCACCAGATGCTCAATCATCCAAACCTATACAAACTCAAGTGAAAGAGGAGCATCCAAAAACTTGCCCACTCTGTAAGGAGACCCTTAAGAAGGACACACAAAACTATAGCTCTTGCACTTCTTGCAAAAGCATTGTTTGCAATCTCTGTGGATTCAATCCCAATCCACATCAAACTGAAGTAAGTCTGTGTTTTACAGTTCTCTTTAATAAAGTCTCTCGTTTTGCTACCAGAAATGATTCTGTACAGAATTTGTAATTTAAATGATAGAGATGAGGTTAAAATTATGGGTAAATAAGTTTGTATGGTCACAGGTGGTAATCTTTCTTATCTACAGGTGAAGGAGTGGCTGTGTTTGACCTGCCAGATGCAAAGAACTTCAGGTCCTCCCCCAGCTCAACCACAGTCTAACAAAGTACTTCCACCAGCATCTCCACGAAAGGAAGAGATTCCAGAGAAGAAGCCAAGTGTTATAGCTGAGCAGGAAAATAAACCTCCTATAGAGACCAAAACACCAATACCACCAAATACTCAAATATCTAAAGGTGATGCTTCTCCTTCCATGTCTGCTCCACTACCTAAAGGTGAACAGATTAAAGAAGAGTCAGGTTTCTTTGGCTTTGGTTTCGGTGGTGCTCGATCTCGGTCTCCCTCTCCTCAAACGGCTGTCTCTGATAAGGTTTTTGGTTTTGGATCCTCTATCCTCAGCTCAGCATCTGACCTGATCTCTTCGGCTGTTCAGGAAGAATCCACCACCAAAACTCCACCACCATCTCGCAAGGGATCTACAGTTTCCCAGACTTTAAATAAGACCACACCAACACCACCCACTTCTCGAAAAGGATCAGTTGCTCCTCAGGATGCTAAACAAAAACCACCTGAAGGGGAATCAAAGACAGTTGTTACATCAATGCAAGAACCAAAGCCAGTACAGACAACCCCAGATCCTAATCTGGCCAAACCTCCACATGCTCCAGGGGAGCTTCCAAAAATCTGTCCACTTTGCAAAGAAACCCTCAAGAAGGACCCGCAGAACTACAGCTCTTGTAGTTCTTGTCAGAAAATTGTTTGTAATCTCTGTGGATTCAATCCCAATCCACATCAAACCGAGGTACCATATGTCAATGTCTTTAACATTTATATTTTTAAAGGCTCTATTGAAAATATAAAAAGGAATTATTTTGTGTAGATTTTGAGTTTTAAAAGAAAATATGTTTAATGGTTTAATTTACTTTTTTTAAATAATCAACAGGTGAAGGAGTGGCTATGCTTGACCTGCCAGGTACAGAGAACCTCAGGACCTGTCCCTGCTCAGCCACAATCCAACAAAGTACCACCAGCATCTCTAGAAAAGAAAGCAACTCAAATTCTGCCTTCTTCAGAAAAGAAGCAGAGTGTCCCTGCTGAGCAGGACAAGAAACCTCCAGTAGAGACTAAAAAACCTACAATTACTCCAACACTAAATGCTCAAAAGTCCACCGGTGAAGCTTCTACTTCCAAACCTACTCCATCATCTAAAGTTGAACAGACTAAGGAAGAGTCTAGTTTCTTTGGCTTTGGTTTTGGAGGTGCTCGATCCCGGTCACCTTATCCTCAGTCTGCTGTCTCTGAGAAAGTTATGGGTTTTGGGTCATCCTTCCTTAGTTCAGCATCTAATCTGATATCCTCAGCCATTCAGGATGAGTCATCCACCAAAACCCCACCAAGTTCTCGTAAGGGATCCACTGTGTCCCAAAGTTCTATTAAGATGACACCAACACCACCTACCTCTCGAAAAGGTTCAGAAGCTTCACAACCCACACAAAAAATTAAACCACAAGAAGAAGCCAAACTTATTACTGCACAGAAACAGGATGGAAAGAAAAAAGGGGGAAATAAACCACAGGATGAGATGACCAAAGAACCAGTCGTTGATGTGAAAATTAACAGACCAGCCCCGGAGCTTCCGAAAGCCTGTCCACTCTGTAAAGTGGACATAAAGAGGGATCCACCAAATTACAACACTTGCTCTGAATGCAAGGACATGGTGTGCAATCTTTGTGGATTTAATCCTATGCCACATCAAACTGAGGTAAGAGTACTTAATTTTTTAGGGAGATGTATATCTGTGAGTTGCACATGCATCAGTTATTCCATTAATTCAGTGTCAATTCAGTGTAATTTCAAGAGCTTCTTTTAGTATTTTTATTCTAATTCCAATTATTATCCTACAGGTTAAGGAATGGCTGTGTTTGAACTGTCAGAGAAAGAAAGCTCAAATGTCTCCCTCTGCCCAACCACAGCCACAGGTTAGCAAAGTATCTACACCAACAATACCAGAAAACAAGGAGGCTCTCATACATACTCCAATTCCAATGTCTCCAAAAAATAAGCCAGATGTCATTGAGAAGATAAGCACATCATTTGTTACAGAGAATCAAGAGAACAAACCTACACAAGCTACAACACAACCACCTGAAATGCCAAAACGTGATCCTTCACCTGCAAAATCATCTGTACAACAGAAACCAGAACCTTCTAAAGAGGAATCAGGTTTATTTAGCTTTGGTTTTGGCGATGTTCGATCTGGATCACCTCAGCCTTCAGTGACTGCTGTCTCAGGGAAGGTTCTAGGCTTTGGATCCTCCTTTTTGAACTCTGCATCTAATCTAATCTCCTCAGCCGTTCAAGATGAGTCCTCCACAATGCCACCAACTTCTGGTAAGGCTTCCACAGCTTCTGAAATGTCTGCAAAGACTACAACGCCACCGACATCTCGCAAGGCATCTGTGGTTTCCCAAGCTTCAGTTAAGACTCCACCAACACCACCCGCTT
Source organism: Sinocyclocheilus anshuiensis (assembly GCF_001515605.1). NCBI lineage: Eukaryota > Metazoa > Chordata > Actinopteri > Cypriniformes > Cyprinidae > Sinocyclocheilus > Sinocyclocheilus anshuiensis. The sequence continues at coordinate 391,960 of NW_015555724.1, forward strand.
CTAGGAAAGGATCTGTTCCTTCTCAAAAAGTTCCACATTCTGACACAAAAGCACCTACAACAGACAAACCAAAGGAGGACAAAACAGATGAGAAGCAGGTGCAACAGGCTTCAGCAGTACCTGAAGCTTCAGTAGTAGCAGTTGCAGCTCCTAAAGCGGAAAACAAAGCATGTCCTCTTTGCAAAGTCTATCTTAATGTGGGTTCAAAGGACACTCCTAACTACAATGTCTGCACTGAGTGCAAGAACACTGTTTGTAACCTCTGTGGATTCAACCCAACACCCCATCAAACAGAGGTAAGAGAATGCTACTATTCTGTTATAACTGTTGCTAACACTCTTTTAACACAGAAGATGCATTTACACTTATCTAAAATGCTTGATCGCTCCAGCTCCAGCGTAGTTTTGTGTAGTGGTCTCCATGCAAAATCAATATCATGTTAATGTTCCATCAATATCATGGATGAAACAATTCAAGGATTCCTTTTTAATCTCTCCATACAGGACAATGAATGGCTATGTTTGAATTGCCAAACACAGCAAGCATTAAATGGAATGGAACCACAAGCACCTCCCAAAATAAATAACCATCAACAACCTGAAAATGTCTCCATCTCAGCACCACCTCCAAGGACAGAATGTATAACACCAGGGGCACCATCATTAGTGCCAACCATGGTTCCTGATCCTGAAACCCAAAAGAAAGAGATTCAAGCTGTGGCCATTCCTGATAAAACTAAGACTCCTGTTTCAGTGGATGCCCAAAAGAAAGAATCAGTCTCAGCTTCACCAAAACCACCAGAGACTAACATAAAGGCACAACCTGCATCCTCTCAGAAGAAAGAAACATCAGATTCAAAGAAAGATAAAAAATCTGACACACTCTTAAAGGAGTCTGACAAGTCTCCAGAAAAATCTGCTCCACCTCCACAGGCAGAGCCACCAAAACAGGAATCCAGTTTCTTTGGTTTTGGATTTGGTGGTCCTAAGGTACAACCAACTTCTTCTAAGCCATCTGAGTCAACCACTGGGAAACTCTTTGGCTTTGGTGGCTTGACAGAAACAGCTAGATCTCGATCACCATCACCATCACCACAGTCTGTTTCTGCTGTCTCTGGGAAAGTTATGGGCTTTGGATCCTCTATATTTAGCTCAGCATCGAATTTAATCAGCTCAGCTGTTCAAGATGAAACTTCCACTATACCCCCAACTTCTCGAAAGGCATCCACAGTTTCCCAGACCTCTGCTAAGACTACGATAGGAGACACCAAACCACATGCAGGACAAGATGCAGAGAAACCAGCGGAGAAGAAACCAGAAATCAAGCAAGTCACAGCCAAACCACCTCAGAAACCTGCTCCTGAAGAAGTCAAGACTAATTGTCCATTATGCAAAGTAGAACTCAATATTGGTTCCAAGGATGCTAAGAATTTTAACACATGCACAGAATGCAAGATAACAGTGTGCAGCCAATGTGGATTTAATCCAATGCCTCATCAAACAGAGGTAAGACATTTGACCTCTATTTTTAACATAAGATTTGTACCATGTACCATTCTTTTTGACTTTTACTCCATCATACAGTAGATATTTACAGTAAGCCAATATAACTTGCATTGTCATCATACTACAGAACAACACAATGTCATTGGCATTCGGAAAAAAAACAACTAATTAAAGTAAATGTAACTATTTGTTGCATTTTATTAGACATTCCAAAAATGTTAAAGTCAAAAACAGGACATTTCCCCATGCAGTTTTAGTCTTCTATCATTAAGCTCTAATTTCATTTAAAGTTTTATGTCTATGTTTACTTTAAATGCTGTTAAGTACAGCACATCTTTGACTTTTTGTCTGCTAATTGCGTATTTGCTTTATTTTGTTTTTAAAAACAATATTTAAGAGGGGCCATTTGTATTCATGCTGTCAATGTGGCAAGCCATTGCAATTCTCAAGACATATTCCGTAGAAGTGTCTTGAGGCAGTTATTTTGTGTAATCATGGAGTATACAAATAGGTTCAACAACAGTCTTTGACCCTCACCAGCTTTTCATGCATTTCACTTACAGATATGTAAAGTAAGGATAAACAAATTGTTGCACAGACAATGTTAATGATGTGAATAAGTGATCATTTATTTTAATTTTGTTATACTAATGTACTGTATGTTGAAGCAGCAGTTTTTAGTAGTTATTAGGTTTTCTATGTAGAAACCTACTATAAGACAGTAGAGGATGTAATATCTTATTGCCAATTAATTATAATTATTGCAGGTTGAGGAATGGCTCTGCCTGAATTGCCAGGTACAACGGGCACAGGCAGGGATGAAAACAACTGAAAGTCCCACAGTGAAACCTCAGCCAATTCCCTTAGTTAAACACAACCAAACTCCATCCAAAGTTGACAAGGTATCTACAGCTCCAGTTGAAACCAAACTGGATGAGAAGCCTGCTGCAGCTGAAAAGAAAGCTGTCTCTCCTCAAGAAATAAAGAAAGAGATCTCAGTTCCAAGCTCTCAACAAAAGGCAGGTACTGATGCCATGGGAACTGATACAATCACCCCAAGAAAAGAGCCTCCTAAGCAAAACAATACTCAACTAAATCCTGCGAAAGCTCAACAAGAGCCACCCAAAGATACAACCATTCATGTCAAATCTGCTCCACCTACCGAGACTGGACCCCAAAAACAGGAATCAAATTTTTTTGGTTTTGGATTAGGTGGTCCTAAAGCACAGCCTACTTCTAAACCATCCGAGTCAACAACTACAGGAAAGTTCTTTGGTGGATTTGGTGGCCTGACAGAAACTTCTAGATCTCGTTCACCATCCCCACAGTCAGTTTCTGCTGTCTCTGGGAAAGTTCTGGGTTTTGGATCCTCATTATTTAGCTCAGCGTCTAATCTGATCTCCTCAGCTCTTCAAGATGAGCCATCCACAACACCCCCAACTTCACGAAAAGGCTCCACAGTTTCTGTTGATTCTGGTAAATCTACCACAGCACCAGCTTCTCGCAACGGCTCAGTGGCCTCTGCCAAGACTACACCACCAACATCGTGCAAAGGATCTGTTGCAACAGAACCCAACAAGGTACTTCCTGAAAAAGAGAACAAGCCACCTGTTGAAAAGAAACCAGAGCAGCTCAATGAGAGCAAAGTATCAAGGATACCTACTTCAGAAAAGGATAAACCTGAAACTGGACAGGATAAATTAGTAAAACATCCTGAAAGTGTACCTCAACCATTCACCTGCCCACTCTGCAACGTGGATCTTAACATGGACTCAAAGGACCCTCCTAATTACAACACCTGCACTGAATGTAAAAGCATTGTATGTCATCTCTGTGGATTCAACCCCATGCCTCACCTTGCTGAGGTGAGTCATTGACTGTTTCATTGTCTTAAGTCTTTGTTTCTGAAGGTCTGTTTTTTACAGGAATAGTGTCCATTAGTGTCAATTTCATTATTCTTTTTAATATGTGTCTTTAGTACAGTGGTTCCCAACCCTGGTCCTGGAGGCACCCCAACACTGCACGTTTTGCATGTCTCCTTAATCAAACACACCTGATTCAGGTCATCAGCTCATTAGTAGAGACTTCAAGACTTGACATTGGTGTGTCAGAGAAAGGAGACATGCAAAATGTGCAGTGTTGGGGTGCCTCCAGGACCAGGGTTGGGAACCACTGCTTTAGTACATAGATAATAAATGTGTTGATTGCTAATTTAATTTGATCTTCTCACTAAAGTACTTTAGACTCTTTTTTGGGGAGTCACTACCCAAAAGGCTCTTCTGACTGATATATTTCTTAGTCTTAGCTCTTATGTATTGATGACTAATAAGCCAGTGTTCTTTGGAGTCACTTTTTGAGTGTCACTACCCAAAAGGCTCTTCTGACTGATATCTTTTTTAGTCTTATCACTTATGTATTGATGACTAATGAGCCAATGTTTTTGGGTGCATGAGTCTGACAGACAGAAAATCTGGAGTGGTGGGTTCTCCAATGTGCAGTTCATAACCCCTATTATGCCCACTCATTCTCCAGATGGCTCTTTCCAAATCATTGTAATTTCACTAAAACTCCACAAGGGCTAAGGACGTAGTAGAAGAGCCAATAAATGCTTTAGCATTCTGCAGGGACCAATGAGTGATTGGAATTCTTTCAGGTTTGTCCAATAACAGCCAGTGTAGACTGAGTCAACAAAACCCTGCTAAGAAATTAAGTGGCTTGTGAATTCAAAGCCTAGAAAATTAAAGTGGACACTATTGTCCCTTTGGTGATTTAAAACTGCTAATAAATTAAACTGTTTGGGAATTCAAAGCATAAAAAATGAAAGTGGGCAGTAGTGTTGCTGTGATGATTTAACTGCTGTTTGTATGCAAACAAGACAATTTAAAATTATGCATGCACTCTGCATTGCAAACTTTTATTTGGTGAGCTGCCCAGGCCTTGAGTAAACACTAAGCTTAGAGAGCAGAGGCGGTAATCTGCATGAGTGGTATTTATGAGAGCGTAGCTTCACGCTATAATGCTGAAACGTGCTGAGTGCTGACTCTGGGGGAAGAATCCCTGTGTTTGGACAAAATTTGTGGTTATGCAACAGGCTGGTTAAAGAGAGCCACAACTTGCAGCACACTGTTAAAGTGATCAAAGGTTTGAATATGGAGACGGGTGGTGTGCCTCATGATATCCTAATAAATGGAGGTGGTGATGAGGGTGGGGGCAGGGTGAGTTGTCAGATGTCTACCTTGTGCTTGTGGACTGATGGACTAAAGCTCCCATGCCATCTGCAGCATGTGCATGGCCACTTCCACAGCATGTCAGCCGTCCATCATTTATGCTAATGTGACTTCCTGTGCTTGTGACCCCAACAAGCTGTTCATTGCTTTCATCAGAGCTGTGATTGCAGAAGTAATTTAATGAGAGAACTGTTTGATTTATGGATTGGTGGATTATTACAGCACACTGAAGGAAATGGTATGAGAATAAGACATGTTACAGTATTTAATATTCTGTAATGCTCATCTGTTCTGTGTCCAGCTGCAGTTGTTCTCTCAGTGTTGCACTGCAAATCATATACGAGCGTAGCATCGCTGATGTTTTTTTTGGCAATTACAATTCTGAAACACTTGCATATTTTTAAGATTTCAATTATTTAGGAAGTGTAAATGCAATGGGCTTCGGTGGGCTAATGTTTGGAGATTTAAATTTAGAATTATTCAGTAAACACCTGAGTTAACCTGGTAAAATATGCTCCTTTGCTGCCTTTACTCTGACAAACTATAGGAGCTCTGTTTTGACAATCAGCTTGCATTCCATTTTCTGCCTGCTGTGCATGCTAATGAACAATCGCATGTGATCCACTGTTTCCTGAAATTGTGAATCTGTGCAAATATGTTTATGCCACATCATTGTCATCAGTATATTTGCAGCTGAAATGCACCATCTGTGCAGTGTAGAAACAGTTGTAGATGGGCAAATTTAACTATAATATAATCGACTTTGTTGGGGTGTTCTGTACACCCGTGTCCTCTGCAGATCCAGTTAAAGGATAATATCATTTGATGTCAGCTTATGGAAAAAGTATCCATTATTATGTGGACATTTTATCAGTTGGTGCATATTTGCAGTGTTTCTATATAGTTTGAAAGTTAGTGGTTTATGAACAGGCTATGTACTGTATTCAAAGATTTGATAGATTTTTTTTTGTCCCTTTATTATTCATTCCTTCTTCCCATGGGGTCACACTGTCTAGAACATTTACTTTTTATATTAAAAAAGAGTATTTGCAGAAGATGGCCCACTTAGAAACAGACAGCCTTGCATTTTTCAGTGCTGAATAATATTTGGCACTGCACTGTCATCCTGCCCTTTTGGATATGACACAGTCAGTCTCTTGTAATTTGCCCTTAACATGAGCCTTTAACTTTGGCCTCTACAATCCTGCACCTTCACACAAGAAAACAGATCGTGTGCTTCTGATGTTAATTGAAAAATACAGTGTATGCCCAAACATCCTTTTGAATGACAATGCACATTCACATATCTGTCATTTGTAAAGCTGTAGGCATTCAAACGCTGATGTGTGATATTAAGATATTTAGTGATATGCCGTGTCCGCATCTGCCACACTGTTGGATAAAAATAGCGTTAGATTTTAATCTACTTCAGCTAGCATTGTGACAGTGGCTCCATGAATGCTGTCGCTGGACCCAAGGGGACTTGTGTATTTTTGGATGCCATCTAACAGCTTATGCTGATGTCTTACTTTTTGCAATTATGAAAAACGAAAAATAAAGACTTTTAGGGTGACAAGTTTAGGGTGATAATCTATAATACATTGTCATACATTTTAAAGGGGTCATCATACCTATTTATAATTTTTTATGTTATATATATATATATATATATATATATATATATATATACGTTTTCGAGGGTTGAAAACGCCGGAGTAGTGTAAACGACAGGCGTAACCGTAGCAAAAGTTATGCGTTTTAAAACGAAAACGCACTAGTGTAAACGTAGCCTAACATACTAAAGCTGTAAACAAATGTTTACATTTAAAGTTAATATATTTATTTTATAAATCATATATAAGGGGCGCGCAAGATGGCGGCTTGGAAGCGGTAGTGTTTTTTAGAGGCTCTTGTGCCACTCACTCGTTTTCCCTCCCTAACTCGTAAATAAAGAACGCAAGTCATTGATTTCGGTTACAAATCTTGTGTAGCATGTCACTAGAGACTTTTTGGTCGCAATCTATGCCGAAGATGCCAAGACCTGCTAAGAAAACGGGAAAAAAGGATCCGACCGTGGACGCAGCAGCCGAGGAGCCCGAGCATAGCTCGAGTGATGCAATAGTGAACCCGAACTTAGCCCGGCGCTTGCAAAAGCACTTGAAATTATGACGGAGAAAATTTCCAAATGAAAGTCAGGGTTTCTTGCACCAAAAATGTTTGTGATATTTAGGTTTACATTACCATTTCCACCTTAGTGCAGTAATGACCTGAGCTAGACAAGCAACTGCCATTGAGATGAGTGAGACTGCTAATCGATAGCTAGGTATTATAGATTTTATTTTTGTTTTCTGATTTCTTTAGTGCTGCTTTATTGCAATAGATAATCTGTTTGTACTTGAGATTAAGATTTCAGTTCCTTCCAGTTGTTTACATAGCTACTGTATATGAAACTCTTATTGCAAAACAGAAATTCAATTTCATATGATATGACTCCTTTAAAGAACAGAGCGTTCTGTTTGGTCTTATAAGCAGTAATTGACGGAGCAGCAGTGGTTACTGTCTGCTGTGTTTCCTCATTGTTCCTCTGGTGGTAATACACTGGTGGCCAGCTGTGCCCGAGAGAGTTGTGTATGCTCTCGATGGGATCGAGTTTTCTATGTCATGTCATTAACACAGAACAATGCTCTGGTGGTTTACACAACATGGCCATTGTCACTATGCGCGCAGTATCTTTCTTTCTCTTTTTCTCCTTTTAGTCTTGTGTGTGCGCATGTGTGGTTTGAGCCCTGGATGCTTTATGCACAGTAATATGATCATCCCAGTGCTTGGAAAATTGTTCAAGGTGTGTTCTGCTTGCTAATAAATGATGTTTATTATACTGAGACTCTGAGAGGCATGTAAAAACCTAATTTACTAATTTAATGCCATTAACTAACTTGTATCATATAACCTGACCTGCATGGGGCTACAGTCAATCTTTTTATGGGGCCAACTTAGCATCAAAGGTGTGTAGGCATATATTATATATGTTAGGCATCTTAATGTTCCTCTGCTGCTTTTTCTGCCTGTTGGTCTGTACCTAAATGTACAGTAGCTAAATCATTGGGAAATTTGGCACATTGTTTGAAGAGTGTCTTGTTATTCCTTATAGCAGCATTCTTCCACCTACAGTTAAAAGTTTTAGATACACTATTGGTCAAAAGTTTGGTGTCAGTATGATTTTTATTTTTTTTTTCTTGGTAAATAAATGAATACTTTCATTCAGCAAGAATGGATTAAATTGATTAAAAGTGACAGTAAAACATTTATAATGTTACAAAAGATTTTTGTTTCAAATAAATGCTCTTCTTTTGAACTTTATATTCAACACAAAATTCTGAAAAAAGTATCATGGTTGCCACAAAAATATTAAGCATAGATAATAAACATAGATAATAATTAGAAATGTTTCTTGAGGGGGGCGCGCAAGATGGCGGCTTGGAAGCGGTAGTGTTTTTTAGAGGCTCTTGTGCCACTCACTCGTTTTCCCTCCCTAACTCGTAAATAAAGAACGCAAGCCATTGATTTCGGTTACAAATCTTGTGTAGCATGTCACTAGAGACTTTTTGGTCGCAATCTATGCCGAAGATGCCAAGACCTGCTAAGAAAACGGGAAAAAAGGATCCGACCGTGGACGCAGCAGCCGAGGAGCCCGAGCATAGCTCGAGTGATGCAATAGTGAACCCGAACTTAGCCCGGCGCTTGCAAAAGCACTTGAAATTATGACGGAGAAAATTTCCAGCGCAATAGACGAGAAACTGGGCCCGCTAGCAGAAACTGTGCATAACCACTTCACTATTTGGTGTACGTTTTGGCTGTCAGTAACTTAAAACTTTGCACTTGGAACGTAAGGGGTCTAAATGGGCAAATAAAGATACGGAAAGTTTTTACACAACTCTGTAAGGACCTCTTTATATGCGGACGATGTGCTGCTCTTTCTTTCATATCCAGAGGTGTCTGTGCCAAAAATTGTAGACCTTATTCAGGAGTTTGGGCAATTCTCCGGGTACAAGATTAATTTTTCTAAATCAGTTGCCCTGTTTTTAGGTAATAAGAAGTCCACAAATCAGTCTCCCTCCTTTCCCTTTAAATGCTCTGAGGATGGTTTTGATTATTTGGGTATTCATGTAACCCCTACTTTCAAGCAATTGTACAAAGCCAATTTTACACCAGTGCTAGGAAAAATCCGTGATGATTTGAACAGGTGGATGGCTCTCCCTCTGTCTTGGCTGGGGAGGGTGAGCTGGATCCTTTGTCACTTCTTCTGGGTTTTCCCTGTAGGCTTATCGCTAATAAATTTGAAAGATGACTTTTTAGTCTGTAAACTTTTGCTGCCAGGAAGAATCTACTGATGTCATGGATCAGTGATAAGCCTCCCTCCATCAAAGGCTGGCATTCAATCATTAGGGAAATTATCCCTCTGGAACTCTTGACCTGTATTATTCATTCTACAACAGATGCTTTTAATCGTATATGGACACCATACCTTAACTGCATAAATGCTTCTACCTGTGACATTTTGTGGCTTGGTATGACATAGTGTTCCTAGAGGTGTATAGAAGATTCATGTATTCTCCCCAGTTTTTATTATTGTTAATTTTGAACTGTGATATAATGCTCTGCTTGTCATCTTATGTATAATTTTGTTTTTGTATTCTCTTTTGTTGTATATCAGGCAGTGTGTGTGTATGTTATAGTTTTGTATTGTGTTGGAAGTTAATAAAAAAAAAAAAAAGAAATGTTTCTTGAGCACCAATTCATCATATTAGAATGATTTCTTAAGGATCATGTGACACTGAGGACTGGAGTAATGGCTGCTGAATCACAGGAATAAATACAATTTTGAAATGTATTAAAATTGAAAATTAAATGTAAAATTATTTTACAATATTACTTTTACGCATTTTTTGATTAAATAATGCTTGGTGAGCATTAGAGACTTCTTTCAAAAATATTTTAAAAATCTGCAGGAGCCCAAACTTTTGAATGGAAGTATATATTTTAGATTATAACTTTTTAACCAAATGTCAGTTTAATTTTTAATTCCATGTATCACAAGAACTGGTGATTTCAATTTATTCCCAACAGATATATCATTTTTAATTTTGTCAAGCACATTTTTAACCTCATCTAACAGTTTTCATTGGATCCCTACTTTTTGTATGTATGTACTGATTTATTTTGATATACCAAACAATTTGCGTAACTTGTTTCAGAAAATGCCTTTTCTGTCAAAGACCAGGGGCTACTATGACTACCAGTGTTTCAGGATCAACCATATACCAACTAATTTGAACCAATTAGCATACTGTTGTTTTTTTTTCTTTACCACGAACAACATTTGTTCAGTCTTCAACATACAGTAACTGGCTCAGATTGACTGTAGCTTTGCTACAAAGTTAATAGTGAGGATATTGAAACAAAAGATTTTGTATGGAAAATAAGCCTTGTAATTGCCATGAACACTTTGCTTTAGGTCAAAAGCATTAATGCAATAATGAATCTGCTTCTAGCCTTTGAACCAGTTGTTTTCAAAACACTATTTGTCAGCGGTTGTCATGACTACACAAATCTGTGCAGCCTTACAAGGTATAGTCCACAAATCTACTCTGCATTACAATATTCCATTCTACAAGTGTGCTTGGCTCCGTAATTGCTGCTTGCAGCAATGTTTTTAATGCACAGGCATAAAAATAGATGATGAGATGTAAGTCTGTTGCTTTCATTTCTTTCTACAAAAAATATTGGAATGATTTTAGAACGATTCTGCAGCAAGCACAATTTTCAGGAATTACACTGCAACAAGTCTAATTTAATTCTCCTAATCTTTGACCTACGCAGTCTTAATGACATTTATAGGTTGCACACACCCAAACGCATGATATTGGCTCTGTCGCAAATGCTGCAGGAATCACAGACAGCTGCAGGAAGAGATATTTCATATTCTCGAATCAAACGGCAACTGTTGCCGAGTCAAAAAGGAGAGCTGCCCTGGAGGAGACGGTGGGTGTATAAATAGTCTGAGGCGAGACTAGAGAGATGCACCTTACTTTTTTTCCCTTCTCACAAGCTGCTCTTACAGCAATGAGCTCTCTACATGCTCCTACAGCGTGTCTGTGCATGTTTGGCTCTTTAAATGAGAGCAGTCAAAAGAACATCACTAAGGCACAAACAGAGAGCATTTTGAAGCACTGAGCATGGTTTGGTCATTTATAAAGAAAATTGGAAATATTTCATCTTTCATCTTCTGTCTTTCAACCTGCACCCAAGATAAATTGCATGTCTTCAATTATACATTTTGCTGATGCACGCAAGAATAAATAGAGGATATTGTTTTAAAAAAAGCCTTCTCTACACCTCTCTGTTTATCTGTTTTCTGTCACACCGGTGTGCAGCACGGTTTGGCTCTCTGCCTTCAGTGCCGAGCACTCTGCTTATTACAGATTAGTAGGTCAAGATTCTCTATTACCATTGGGCCAGATTTATTGGGACTGTACCACTGTGGGGTGGTTAAAAGCTCACTATATTAGCCAGTTACAACCATTGCCAAAGGCAGCTTCCAGGAATCAATACGGTGTCAGACACAGCTCTGCAATGCTGTGGTCCCATGGAGGAATAGCACTTCTAATATATAACTTTGGCTATAAATTAATCTTACTTCTCAAATGCAAATCTGTTCCCGCTTTGTAGTAGAGACAGGCTGACAAAATACAACAAACTTTATTTCACCTGGACTGTGCTGTGAGCTGTTTAGAATATTATGCAAACTTGTGGCATGTTGCTACAAAATGCAAATGCAATATATTTGGGCTCTTTGAAAGAGCTGCAACTTGGAACACTGTTTAGTATGCATTCATTTACAGAGCTTTAGGGAGCAAGCTTTTGCTGCAATGAATGTTGAATACAAAGTGTTATTATCCTAACGGCTTTTGGCATTGCAGATTGTGCTACCCTTAGAAGATGAATGGAATAGCTATAACTTAAGGAGCTCTTAAGGAAAAATGCAATTGTCTAGATGGCTGGAGAGGAACAGGTTGCAGTGAGTATAGCTTTCAGATATTGAAAAGATGCAACTTATATAGCTATGCCATTTGCTATTACTCCAAGTCATCCTGGCTGGTTGAAGTTTAACAGATTTAACAGATTAGAGCTTGGTAAAAGGTCAGATATCTCCTTCAGTGGAGTGCCTTATTGTGGTGCTGTAAGGCTTGATGAGTCTTATCATCAAAGAGCTGGTATGTTTTTCTCTGGGGTTAATTGCTGAGAACAAAGGCGCATGTGAGGCCTGTCTCCAGGCCTGCTGGTCCTTGCTGGTTGTCTGTAATTAAAGAGGACTTTGTATGGCGTTCAGCCAGGCCTGGCTGGCTCAGAACCAGCTGCGGCGGGCACAGAGATGCATTTGCAATTGCAGCAGAAAGGAACAACTAATAATACTACTCACGGTCATCGTGCTAGGATGGTAACAACTCAACATAAAATTAGAGTTAAGTATAGACAAGAACATTGGAAATATAATGCAGCTGTAAACTTCAGTATACATAATTATCTCTTACTTAGAGAACCATTGATGTCAGATGTTCAAGTGCTTTTTTCTGTTTATTTTTTATATCGTGTTTGTATTTGTTGTATTTTTACTGGATTTATTAAGTACATAATAAATATTAATAACTAGTCATCACAACCAACTGAAAAAATCATGAAAAAATTACGGAAGTTCTGAAAAAGGTTCTTTCAAACATACAAAAGAAACTCTTTTGTCAGTCAAACAGTACTCAAGTACTGAATTAACTATGAATGTGATGCTGTAGGACAACTACATTTTTAGTAACTTTTTTTAAATTGTAAGATTGAGTTTGTATCAGTGTACTAGTAGTTTTGACATTCATATTCCATAGTAAATGGCAGGAATGGCAAAACAAGTGCAACCAGCCATAAAAACACTGTTGAAGTGGGAAGCTATGATGTTGGGTAATGTTGCATGATCTTCCACTGCTGTGTAGAATGAAAAAAGGTCATAGTAAAACATAGTGCAGAATTTATTGTTCTCATTCTTATGTTGGATGGATTTTGTTTGCTATGTGCTCTAACGTTGGTCAGAATGTGGTCAAAATTGAGGTGTTCATGCTTTTTTTCCCTATTAAACATTATTTCCTTGTCAATTAGAGACAGATGGCTTCTGTTTCTTACCTCTCCTTTTTGCAGTATTTCCATAGTGTCAGATGTGAAACTAACAAATATGCAGTATAAGCCCATTTTTCCTAGAGAAGTGTAAATCACCCACAAATGAATAATATATGTATCACAAATGAATCATGTCTTCGTTATTCAAGGACGCTGACATTGACATTTCTTTCCAAATGCTTGAGCAGACATAATTGATCTTAGAGAGTGATATCTCTCCTTGACTGCTCTTTGTAGAATAAATGTAATCACCATGACATGTAGTTAGATTGATCTGAAAAGCATACTTCTGCTGTTGCCCTTTTCTCTTTTCTCTACTGCAATAAAAAGCAGACAAAGTAAAGTTGAGGAAGCATTTAGATAATGTAGAGGAAGAATTTTATAAATGACTAAAGATACTCTGCAGGTTTGGATTCTGAATGTTAGCTAAATATTCTTAAAATGTAAAACTGTCATATTCTGACACTATTGGAATCACCATAATCTGTTAATACAGGTTGCATAGCTATTTATTCTGCAAAAAAAAAAAAATTATTAAATTCTGTGTGCTGTTTAGATTTATGTGAATTCCAAAATATCCTAATTATTCATGATTTTTTCAAGACAGATTAATGTAGTTCAGGCAACACACAGGCTAATTAATTTTGAAAATATGCAGTTTTGCGCATCCTTGTTTAGCACCTTGATTAAGCACTTTTTGGATATTTTCCTGTTTGTAGCGCCCACAATTCAGTCTTTTTGTTTTTGTGGTTTTATATGTGTGCTGTGATCACTCTACATTGCCTGTATACACAGTACTGACAAGCAGCAGTGATGAGGACATTCTTTCACAAAGTCGTACATGCTGGAAAAGATGATTGGTTCCTGTTAATTTATCTTCTGACTGGTCTCCCTGCTCTGATGGGCCTGTGTGTTGAATTAGGCTTCTCCTGATTTGCATATGTATAAGCCAGTCAAGTTTCCAATTACAGGTGATGATTGCACCTTTTATTAAAACCATAGCCAGTGTTGAAATGAGCATGTTCTCATTTCTTTTTGCAACCATGAGCATTTCTGTTCATGTTATGCCTGTGTTTGTGAGTTAATTTATCTCACTCTAATAGGGAAATTTGCATATCTAGTTTATGGTAAGCTAGTAGTTATCTATTATATAATGTTTCTTCTCAATAAATAAGCTGCTTTAGGCAATTGCCTCACCAATGTGACTCCATTACTACTAATTATTCACTAATTTGCCCAAATTTACAAGAACTACAAAGCTTTTCCAATCATTTGCTGTCTATTAAGTTTCTTTTGGAACAATCTTTTCCCGTCGTAAGATTTCAGTAGAATTTGTTGCTAAGAGTACAGTTCAATAGCATAAAAATACTTCCACGCAATATTGAGCCAACTAGTACATTATAATAATCATTTTGAATTTTATAATGAATTTTATAATTAATTCTCCTTAATTTTTTAATCAATTTTGCCTTCTGTCTGAAGAATAGTTGCAATGTTTTCAGCCTGCCTAAGCATGCCTAAGATGCTGTCTAGGTAGGCAGCTCACTAGGTTTTGGCACAGAGCTAAAGGCTCAGGACAAATTGTGCTGTTGGGGACATAAATCTTATCTGGTTTCCATGGTGACACTTTGTAATGACCCAGTCAAACCCTTGTTCTTTAGTCTGGTATTTTATTGTAATTCAGGCCTTCTGAAGAGGAAGGCTGTCTTGATCTACCTCATTGAATTATCCTCTTTGTCTGTGATTACATGTGTCTACCATCATCTAGTTATGCCTCATTTCTTCTTTCTAGTACATAATGTTAAAAAGATCCAGAATACATCTTTCAGCTTTCTGTTGCAATCATTAATAAAATGTCATTAGAGCGAGAGAGATGAAATACAAATTATCTACAAATAAGGAGATTTAGCAGCATTTTTAATAGAATAGCTATGTTGTAAAGGAGTTATGGCTTCAGTCTGGAGTTAGTCTTGGGATTTGTCTTTCAATTTCTTTCCTTTGGAATGCATTTGCATACCCCATGCTTTTTAAATGATTTGATTTACAATGCAATTTCTAAGAAAGTGTAGTTTCTATAATCACAGCTTTGTGAATAAGCCTTTGAGTATGACAAAAGAGATGGAGGGGGTGTTACATCATAAAGAAGAGTGTTCAATCAGACCATGTGCCTATGAATTATGGCTTGTTTGCGTCACTGGATGTGGGAATAAACCCTAATCTCCTGTTAAGACACTCTCTCTCTCTCTCTCTCTCTCTCTCTCTCTCTCTCTCTCTCTCTATGTGTATTTGAATCATAGCATGTCCTCAGTTTTTTTTATCATTCTTTTTCACACACAAACACACACAAACAACACACACACGTGTCAAAACCTGTAAGCACTGTCCCCTGTAGGAGCAGAGAGAGATGTTTTAATGCTGCTTTAACTTGCCAGAATAATGAAAAGAAAAGGGCCTTTGTAAAATTGCTGAAGACAGTGCATTTATTGTCAAATGTTTTTTCTAAATGTGCTGTCCTCTGCAATCTTTAAATAAATGATGTGCCCTAATGTTGTTAGTAATTTATTCAAACATATTTGTAGGGGGGTGGGATGTTGCAACAATAAGGACTATCAGAATATTTGGCGACACTAAATCAATAGGATGCCTGTATTTCTGAGATATTTTATTAATATTATTTATATAAATAATGATTTGCAATATATTTATCAAATCTCATTGTATGTCTTTTTTGCAGGCTGAGCGGTTGTGTTTGATTTGTCAAACACAGAGAGCTCTAGCTGGGCAGCTGGGAGACATGGGAAAAATACCCATATCCAGCCCAGTATCCATAAAAGACAAGCCTACAGTCACACCCAAAACACAGCTGTCCGAGACTTCTGCACAGACACCTATTCCAAAATCTGAGCCAAAACAGTCACCTGCAAAGCAGGCAGAGGAGGAGAAAACCATCCCTACAATTGTTGCAAAGGCAGTGGCGACTGTTCCAGTGTTCCCTGCACCTCTCCCTGTTGTTCCTACCACAGATATGCTGCAGACAGAGATGACAGCTGTGGTGGCACCAGTACCAGCTGCAGAGACTCACAAAGCTGTTATTACTGCTGCTGAAGTCACTTTAAAAGAAACAGTCAAAGACAAATTCCCAGATGAGACACAAGTAGAGAGAGAACCGATGTCTATGCTTCCAGCAGTGTCAACTGAGGCAGATGAAGTAAAGGTATATTATTACATATACATTATTGAGCAATGCAATAAGTTTTTTATTCTATTATTCAAACATATGTTTAATATTATTTTATTGTATTATAGTAAAAATAATTGTTAGGCATGAATAGGAGGCAGGCATGTTTTAAGAAAACAGCTACAATAGTAATTTCATGTATTTGCCATTTTTTCTTTCTTCATTTTCCGCAGGTTAAAGAGGATACATACACTCAACCTGCAATAGAAGGACAACAGAAAGATGTTGTGGTACAGATAGATAGCAGTCTTCCAGAAATTTCTAAAGTAGACACCTTAAAAGCAGATATTAAAGAGCAACATAGAAAGGACATCTTGCCGGTATCAGTAGAATCATACAGCTCGGCTGAGGAGGAGCTTAAGGAGATACAGAGAGTCAGTGAAATGACCATAATAGATACTACTACAAAACTGTTGCCTGTCAGAGCATCAGACAGTGTAAAACAATACCAAGAGGACAGCAGTGAGAGTGAACCCTCCCCTCAGATACAGAGAAGAAGAGTGAGGCCTGCTTCCTCCAGCAGTGAGGACTACAAACTAGACAGTTCAAATTCTGTAGATGACGAAGAGTTCATACGAAGACAACTTATGCACATGGGTGAAGAGGAGAACTTACCTTCTGATGAGGAAAAACACAGAGAAGAACAACAAACACAGCAAGAAACCAGAGAAGTCGAAAAATCTGATGATTCCATGAAGCCTAAACGTGCCCTAAAGAAACTTACTGTAGAGCCTGAGGAAATTTCTGATATCAGTCTGTCTTCTCATGACCAAAATGATCAAGTTGCCCAAGCCATCCCTGTCTCAGAAGCATTAGAAGAAATCAGAGTGGAAATATATGTGTCAAATGACAATGAAAAGATCATAGCTACTGACACCACAGCCATTACACAAAAAACTCCTGTTAGACAGACCACAGAGGAACATGAGAGTCTGATTGAAGACTCATCCAAGGGTGATGGGTCGTCCAGTGTTCAGGTGTCTAGCATCACGCCAGGAACAGCTTCGTCTAATTCTGTATCCTCTATTGATGAAGACAGTGATAGTAGCCGAAGTCATAAAAAGGCAAGAGCGGAGGGTAAACAGCAAAGAAAGGCAAAATACAGACCTCATGGCCAGGTCTTTCCCACTATAGAGGACTCGTCTGAGGAGGATGAGTTACGTGAGGAGGGTAAACAGATGGATCAGGAAGATGAAAGAGATGATCAGCAGAAGTTAAGAAAGGTCACAAAAAAATTAAAGGCAGAAAGAGATGATCTGGGCATGCAAAGGAGACGTCATCATTTGGTTAAAACTGATAAATTAAGGAAGGCAGCAGGGCTGGAGGAACAGAAGTCCTCCTCCTTCTCTGACTTTTCACCTAGTTTTGAATCTGAACCAGAGAATGCAGAATACAGAACATTATCATCTGAAACACATGATGCTGCAGAGAAGCCATTAAAGAGTGCTGAAGAGGTATATGAGGAAATTATGCAGAAAGCACAGGAATACAAAACATCAGAGAAATTCACACCACCCGATATTGAACCATTATATGGAGGAATGTTAATAGAGGACTATGCTTATGAAACTTTAGTTGAACAACAAGAACAGGCTGCAACAGCTCTTGGTAAAGTCACCCATGAGCAAGATTTGAGAAAGTTGTCTGAACATGAGTCGGTGAGGATACTTATGACACCAGATGAGGCTTATGAGGAGATGATGCATAAAAGGAGCAAGATCATGCAAAAAGACGAGGCGGCTCAGCAAACACATGCAACAAAGATCGACACATCCTTGCCACTTGATGTCAGTGACACTTGTTATGTGACTATTTCTGGAAATGATGCACTTACTACAGATAAAAATGCAAAGCCACTGTTGCAAACAGAGGATGCCTATGAAGAGCAATTGAAGACACAAAAAGATGTTTTAACACCGGGAACAAGTCCGACACAGTCAACTCCTGTGTCTCCTGCCTCCCCTCTAACTGTGTCTGAGTCATCATATGATTCCCCTGAGGTGATTCTCATCCCTTCAAGTGGGGAAGAAGACAACCTAGCTGAACCTATAGAATGCATTTTGGAGCCTTATATTACAGAGTCCACATTTACTCAGGATGTATTTGGGAATAAAGCTTTATATCCAATTCCTGACTTAAAGATCACTCAGTGCTCCTCTGGTGAAGAGGAAGTTGAAGAGGAGTACAGTGTCACACAAGAAAAAATGTCATCTGAGCCAACTGATATCCCTCAAAGTGAAGAGGAACCACAAGCCCCAGAAGAATCATTTGAGACTGTTCCCATTTCTGTAATCTGTGAAGTTCCCTCATCAAAACATGTTGTGGAGACAACAGCAATATCACCACTGTCGCCACCAACATCTTCAGCAGTCTCATCCCCAGATTCAAATATAGAACTAACAACAGCACCATCATCCTCTCCAGTTTCTGACCAGGCATCTGAATTAACTACTCCAGCTAGCCCCAGTGTTGCTGAAGTTTCTGCCCCAGTTGTAATTCACATGCCAGACTTGGTGTCTGAGCAAGCCACAACACACCCATCAGCAAGTGCTCCTGTTGCATCTTCCACACAGATTATTGGATCCCCTTCACCGGTCACTCCAGCCTCACCACATGTCTCAGAAAATGCTAGCACTCCGACTCCTTCTGAAATTCTTGTTTCAAAGCCAACACCAGGTCCAAAACCAACTCCTGCACCAAAACCTAAACAGGAAACAGTCCCTACTCCAGATAGTCTTTCATCCTTTACACTGGATTCAGCTTGTCAAGATTTAGCTCAGAAACCTTTGGCCGGTGCAATACATGAATCACTTTCAGCTGCTAAATCAGCCTCTACAGACAAACAAGCTGTTGTACAAATAATTGCTCCAAAAGTAAACTATGTAAAAACTCATACTACTACTGTTGCTACACCCATTGTTCAGTCTCAAAAAGGACCTTTAACACAAACATCTGTTGTTGTTCAAATGCCCGATCTTGTGTCCCCTGCATTAGACCATCCAGTTCTAGAACAAACTCCAGTTTCAGCACCTAACCTGCCATCCACTGCACTCAGGAATCAGATTCCTACAACTAACACCATTGTTGCCCAAATACCAGACCTGGTTACATCTCCATCTCAATCAATCTCTGTGACTTTTCCAATACCTTCTCTAACCTATGCCCCACTTCCAGCTACAGTTTCAGCAGTGGATCAAGCACCTATTTCTGTTCCAACAATGGTATCAGACTCAATACCAGCAAAGGTTCTCTCTGCAGACCAGACCAGCTCAGCTGTTGAACAAGTGGCCACACCACCATCTGCTCAATCCAGTATTCCTGCTTCAGCAAAAGAGACTCAGCCACCAACCAGTGTTTCTATTCAAATTCCTATTCAGAAGTCAGAAGAAACCAGATCGCACATGGCAGCCCAGTTAGGCCAGGCAGCCACTATTTCACCTCCAGCAGGTCATAGAGAGTATATTGCTACAAAGACAGTCTCTGTTGTGTCTCCCACTGTTACTACAACTGTTGCTTTTGGAACTTCACCCTCCCAACCAGTTCAATCAAGGCTGACCAATATTCAGACAAGAATGGTGGAAATGCAGAAGGAAAATACAGCAGATGATGGAATTTCTCCACAACAGTCAGTTTCACAAATAATTTCTCCTGTTGTGCAGACAGAGAGAGGCCACCCTGTTATTGTTAGTGTTTCTCCTTTTACATATCCAGCCACAATGTCAAGTTTCATCACTGATTCAACAGTTCCACCTTGTGTGACATCTGCAAAACCCCATGTTTCTCAAGAAAGAATAGATAAACCAGTGATTTCATTTCCACCACCGCCTCAAGCTTCACCACCAGAATTGCCATATAGCGCAGTACCCAAGGCTGATTTTAACCAGCAAAAGACTATTCCAACTCCCTCATCAGTTACAGCAACTCTACCTGAACCCCCACCAAATGTGGCCAGCGTAAATATAAAACCAGCTGTGACCCCAACACACAAATCACCACCCCCTGTTCCCCCCAAACCTGTATGTATTCCACCAGGACTGGTATTTAGTCACAGATCAAGAGAGAGCATTAAGCCACCAGTTAGCCCCGAGCCAGTAGTTGTTCAAGCAGTTCGTGCTGCAACTTTGCCAAGAACAAGGGAACCTCCAAATGCATTGTCACTAAGTTTGGCTGCCCCTGTAGAGACTAAGCACAGTGCTTCATCACCAAAATCACCTTTGTCACCCAGATTTGCTAGAACTCTTGAAACATATGTGGTGATAACATTGCCCTCAGAACCAGGATCTCCTGTCGAGAGCATTACAACTCAAGCACCGATGAGAAGATCATCACTGACAACTCCCAGACAGCAGGTTCCATCTGATGCTCCAAGAGTGTTTGCTCCAGCTTCAGTGGATCCACCGGTGTCATTCATTTCAGCACAAATTGTAGCAGCCCCACCAAAGCCTACCTCAGCTTTAAATACAGCAGTGCCCCTTGAGGCGATGGCACCTGACCTTGCTTCAGTCACAACAGAGACTCATCATATCACACTAGCTGCAGTTTCAAGACAAAGTATTACGGAACCTTGTGTAATGGTCCCAGAGCTGCCAGTTGCTTCTGTACAAACATTTGTTTCACCACCTCTTGTAATGGCATCATCAGGAGTAGCACGATCTATGACTGTTGTTCCTCATATCACAATGGAGAATACAATTAATTCCCCATCTGCAATTATAACACCACATGATACAGCACCAGTTGTAATGGCACCTACTGTTTTGATTTCAGCAGCACCTGTTGCAGCAGCACCACCACCACCACCGCCCATTGCTATGGAACCAACAGCATATCCAGCAATGATGTACCCCACACCTTCCTTGATTTCTTCTCTTCCCACAGCTCCAGTCTCAGTGGTGCATACATCAAAACCATCAGAGGAGGTACCGGTAGCCTTAGCTCCACTGTCAGGAGTTTATGCTGATTCTGTTCCTCACAATACAGTGAGTGATGTGCAACAAGAACTTGAAATGCAACAAATGCAAACAACATATTCTGCTCCAATAACAATAACCCAGATTCCAATCCCAGCTCAAAATGAAGACATTCCTGGTTTGGATATGGAAGAAGTACTAATAGTCTCAGCTTCTGAAGAGGCCTTAACTGAACTGGGTCCATCACCAGTACCAATAACACAGCTTCAAGAGCACCAAGCAGTTTATGAGCAAAAAAAAGAAATTCCAGCAGTGACCTCTGCAACAACTGTGCCACCAGTACCAGTCACATTTGCACAATTTACAAAATCTATTGAGAGTCAAGAATTTTGTGGACAAGATAAAGTTATATCAAGCATGAGCCAAGTTTACTCTGCAATCTCAACAACTGAGCAGCATCCTGATGCATTGCCTAATCTTGTAACCCAAGTTGTCAAGACTGAAGTACAAAGAACAACAACTGTGTCAGTTGTCCAGGAGAGGATTCCTGTCGAACCCATACCTGAACCTGTGGGGGCTACAGTCACAATCCAGCCAGAAGTCCATCCAAAGCCTAAACAGAATGGAAGAATACACTACCCTAGTAACGTTATAGATCTTACCACATTTAAAGTCAATGTTACAATGACTGACCAAGGAATGGATCTGACTGCCCCAGATTCAAGTAGGTCTTCCGTGTCAAGTGAATCAAGTGGGCGACAGGCCAATGCTGTACAGCCTGAAATTGTGAATCTTAGTGCTGAAATAATCCCCACTACAACACTCTCTTTTGTAACTGACAGCATAACAATTGTCACTTGCACAGCTACAATTGCCTACAACAACAACACAGTTGACAAGCCTCTGGACCTGGGAAATGCTACTTCAGTGCCTCTTCCACTTACCACATATAATCCATTTGAGCCACTTGCACAGATAGTGTACAGACCTGTGAATTTGCAACCTAAGCCTACAACCAGTGCAGAGATTCCTGTTAACCTTTCATACAGAGCTGTTGCAACCACAGCTGCTACTCTTATGCCTGTAACTATAGCCCCGGTGAGCTTCACAAATGGCACTGCTGGTATACCAATACATATAGAGCCATTGGCAGTTGGACCTGTAGACCTCACCAGGTCTAAGCCAATGAAAACCATGGTTGCTTTGTCCTCATCCTCTGGAGTGGTCACAACTGTTTTGGAAGATGATGGTACACCAGTTGATCTAACATCTGGAAGACGGACTGCTTGCTGCGATGTAATTTACAGGATTCCTTTCACAGGGAGCTGCAGAACACAACCTCCTGTGACCACACAACCAGACAATCAAATTGCCTATCAAATTGATATTGCCACAACACCTGTCATTGAAGATCTTAGTACCATGAAGGCTTTGATATCCGACAGTGATTTCAAAGAGGCTGGACTCTTTGGTTATGAAAGAAAGAATGGATTCTCATATCAGAATGGGGCATCTGAGGGGGCTATTGATTTGACATCAGCTAAAATGTCAACAGGTCAGTATGACTGTGCACATGTATCCTTAATTTATTTGTTTTTGTATTTGTATGTTAATATTGAGAAATGTATTATTTATTGGTTATGTCTCTTATTTTTGTGATGTTCGCACTGAATGTCTTTTTCTGTTCTTTTTTTTTTTAAACACAGATGCATGCATTTGCCTCCGTGTTGTCCCTCAGTGTTTTGGCTTTGCATCCTGCTAATCTGATGACACTGACAAGATCTTTGCATGCTCTTTGGCTTCCATTTCATGTTCATTTGTTGCATGAAACTGAGCAAATGTTCATTTAGATGCTGATGATGCTGCTATTTTTGTTTTCCTAACATAACAGAAGAAGCCTTAGACTACTCAAAGAAAGGTACTTTGGCATTTACTGGGATCACCACTACTCCATATTCTCAAGGAAAGTCGTTTGGCATTGATAGTTTACTGAGATCGACAAATGGCATCGTTTACTCATCTGTTGCTGCACCCGTTCCCTCCACATATGCAATTACCTCCCAACCAGGTTCAATATTCAGCACAACATACAATAGTCTCACCAATTCTATGGAGCCATTTTCAGCACTTCAAAATCAGCCTGCTCCATATGGCTTTGTACACACCACAGCCACAGACCAATCAATATTCCCACAGCCTGATATATCAAAGGATATCCTACCTTCTGCATTAGCCAGTCTCCTTCCTTCCCTGACAGCCTTCCCTGAGCTCTACTCGGATGCTACTCTTGAGGTAATAGCAGCCTCACTGGACATGCTGGTATCCCCGAATTTCCCTGATTTAGATGACAGCAAGAGCCAACAGTACAAGGCTGAACATGAGTTCTTACAATTAGAGAAATTGAAACAGCTGTGTCTAGCGGAAGAACTTGAATGGGAGAGGCAAGAGATACAGCGTTACCGTGAGCAAGAGCAGATCATTGTTCAGAAGGAGCTGGAGGAGCTTCAAAACATGAAGCAGCAACTTCTAATGCAGCAAGAAGAGGAATGCAAAGCCCATCTGATTCTTCAGCAAGAAACCTTTGTACAGCAGCAACTTCAGTTTGAGCAAATCCATCGATTACAGCAGCAACTCCAGCAACAACTAGAAGAGCAAAAGATATACCCATATGGGTTCGGGCCAAGTGAGGGTATGTCCCCACCCTTGAGCTCAGACATCATACTTGACTCAAAATATTCTGTGGGAGATAATGGACAGTACTGGCCAGTGAAGGATGACAATTCAGTGTCGTCTGCAGTGTCCACCCATGACTCCACATCAGGTCAAAACTGGCTAACAACAACTTCTGGAGCTTTTACACAGTATAGTTCAAGCATTCCTGTATCAGTGAGTGCACAGACAAAGGATCAAATGCAGTTGTCCACAAACCTACCAGGTACAGCCAAGCAAGAGCAAAGTGTGGGGTTAAGTGGAAAGAAATTGGTTGAGAGTGGTGTTCAAACAGATGATGAAGATGGGGTTGAAAAGATTCCTTCTGGTAGAAGGAGAAGAAGTAGGAGAAGTGTAGATAGCTGTGTGCAAACTGATGATGAGGATCAGGATGAATGGGATGTCCCCGTTCGGAGCAGACGCAGGTCTCGTTCCAGTAGATATGCTGATGGAGAGAAGGGAAAAAGCTCCAAGGTATCAAGTATTGCGATTCAGACTGTAGCCGAGATTTCAGTTCAGACAGAGCATTCAGGGACAATTAGGAGATCTCCTGTTCGGGCTCAGGTGGACACAAAAGTAGATTTACACAGAGAGGGCCAAACAGAAAGTGATTCAGAAATTACGTCAGACAGCGATAAAAGATGTCCAGCTCCTTCTGAGATAAGTGTTAGCACACACCTGACAGCTAATGATGTTGGAACATTGTTACTTACCAAATCTCCAAAGGTATTATGCTCCCCGGCTTCACCAGTGTCCCCTGGGAAAAGCTCACAGAAGATGCTTACTGCTGATTCATCAAGGCATCTCAGTAGTACAAGATCACTAAGGGCCTCACAACGATCTCTGTCTGACCCCAAGTCACTCAGTCCGACAACTGAGGACAGAATGATGTACCAGTACTCAGACGCCTACTCAGTAAGTACTGCACTTTAAAATGGATTCACTCTTTTCTTGTTATCTAAAGAACATATTTGTTCTATTTTGTCCTCTCCTAATGATTGCATTGCATGTCAAGTGTCCATGCTGAATATATCGCTTGCTTGTTTTTCTTTTTATTTCTGTTTTATTTTTTTTGTAATCAACAGAGCAAAGGTTCCCAGAGTGGCACACCAGTTGGCACTCAGAAGAAAGTAAAACGCACACTACCTCATCCACCACCGGAAGAAGATACCCTCATTGGCCTCTCTGGGTACACCACTGCTTCTGCCAGAAGACGAATGTGCCGAAACACCACTATGGCGCGGGCCAAAATCCTCCAAGACATAGACAAAGAGCTGGATTTAGTTGAACGTGAGTCCTCAAAACTCCGTAAGATACAGGCAGAACTTGATGAAGAGGAGAAAGAGATAGATGCTAAATTGAGATATCTGGAGATGGGTATAAATCGAAGAAAAGAGGCTTTACTGAAAGAGAGAGAGAAGAGGGAGAGAGCCTACTTACAAGGAGTGGCAGAAGAGCGAGACTACATGTCAGATAGTGAGGTCAGCAACATCAGAGAGGCACGAGGTAATGGTCATGGACTAGAACGGCCACGGACTGCCCCACAGTCAGAGTTTAACCAGTTCATTCCACCACAGACTGAGTCCGAGTCCCAGTATGCACAGCTTACAAGTCCATACTCCCATTATCAGTATGCATCCCAAACAAGTCAGTATCCTCAGCAGACATTGTACCAGCAGCAGTCTCTTTACCATCAGCAGGTGTCCCCCTACCAATCCATCTACTCATCAGTGCCCTCACTCAATCAGCAGTCCCAGCAGACTGGCTATGACCATTCCTCACTCCTCCTGATGCATCAGAAACCCCGTCAGACTACTTTGTCTGACTTAGAACCAAAGATTACGACAAACTATGAGGTTGTACGCAACCAGCCCCTCCTAATTGTCCCTACATCCACAGAGAGTGCCTACGGAGTTTCCCATCTTGGTGGTAAATACAGTAGCCTTGATCTGAGGATGGGCCTGGAAGAGAGGGCCAGCATGGCCAGCAGTCCCATGTCCAGCATATCAGCTGAATCCTTCTATGCAGACCTTGACCACCACAATGCCAGGAACTATGTCTTGATTGATGACATCGGCGAACTCACAAAGAGCTCTACAGGCCTTGGTTCAAGCTTCAGTATCGCCGATAAGGATATCAGCAAAGCTGACCGACTTCTCCGGACTGCTGATGTTCGTCGGACAGCAGATGTGGCAGACTTTCTTGGACCTCTTCAGCCTGCTTCTCGATTGCATTCATATGGTAAAGCAGACGAAGATTCCATGGAAGAGCCATATGAATTGAAGATGTTGAAACAGCAAATTAAGCAGGAGTTCCGATGTGGTACGGATAGTCTCGAAATGCTTACAGGCCTGCCTCACTACCTCCACTCCGACGCTAGTTTTAGGCATTTCCCCAAAGCTGATAAATATAGCATCGGGAGACTAACTTTAGAGAAGCAAGCTGCCAAGCAACTTCCGGCCTCAGTTCTTTACCAGAAACAGCTAAAGAATAAAAAAGCACTAATTGACCCCAAAATTACAAAGTTTTCGCCCATCCAAGAGAGCAGGGACCTTGAGCTAGATTACAGCACCTTTTTGTCCTCTGCCAGCTCATCAGTTGGTGGACTGTCTTCCAGGGCAAGGCTCCTGCAGGATGAGATCACATTTGGTCTTAGGAAGAACCTAGTGGAGCAACAGAAATATTTGGGTTCAGCTCTTGGAGCTAACCTGGCTCAGTCACTCAACTTTGGCCAATCCCTCAACCTAGGGCCTACCATAAGGTCTTCCCTTCACGATGATGGCACCTACCCCAGTGGCACTCGGTCAAGACCTTCCTCTAGGCCTTCCTCTGTATATGGACTGGACCTGTCTATCAAAAGAGACTTGTCAAACTCCTCACTACGCCTGAAAACAGAGGGTGAGGGCATGGATTCCCAGTTTGTATCTAGGGCTAAACCAACAAGTCTGCCAATTAGTCAGAGCAGGGGTCGAATTCCCATTGTTGCACAAAACTCTGAAGAGGAGAGTCCACTGAGCCCTGTAGGTCAACCCATGGGCATGGCCAGGGCATCTGCAGGCCCACTCCCACCCATCTCAGCAGACTCACGGGACCAGTTTGGCTCCAGTCACTCTCTTCCAGAAGTCCAACAGCACATGAGAGAGGAGTCCAGGACAAGTGGCTATAAACGGGACATTGCCTTTATAAA
>NW_015555724.1:428668-446865 GCF_001515605.1 Sinocyclocheilus anshuiensis
TTCATAACTATTCATTCAGCTACTTTAATTCATTATACACTCAGTGCCTGTGCTATTTATCACAGCCCTGCAGCTGACGAGGAGACTGTTCTGCCTTCAATCTATGAAGTTACAACATCCTGTAATATTGTCAGAATCATTTAGTGGCTATAGAATATAAATTCATCTACAAGCTGTCAGTATCTTTCACTATCTTTCCAGCAGCTATGGGATACTAAGCCATTTATTTAAATCATAATTAAACTCTGTCTTCTTGTGAAGACATTCTCAAATTATATATTCATGTGAGTAGCTGGTTTAGTTTGTCTTGTTTTCATTAATCCAGAATATTTCATATTGCAAAAATGCAAGCATGTCAGTCATCACATTGATTGGACTAAATTAATGTTGTGGATTTATGTTTTCCCCTTTTCTGTCCTTGTGGACAATAAAATAGACAAATCTGTGCTTTTGACAAGTGATGATAAAAAGTTGTAAATTAAATGAGAGACTCTGTTTATACAAGTTTAGTCAAAGTTTCATGAAGTTAATCTGGTTATAACATGCATTCACTGGAGATTAGTTTTCCATTACCTCCAAATCTACTACTTTTAACTCACTTGTTTAACAGTTTTCTTCATGTGATGTTAATGTCTGTAATGGGTGTTTCCAAATTTCATCCTCAATAAATTCTTGCCATTTCGTTTTTTTTTTTTTTTTTTTTTTTTTTTAGGGTGAGGGCATGGATTCCCAGTTTGTATCTAGGGCTAAACCAACAAGTCTGCCAATTAGTCAGAGCAGGGGTCGAATTCCCATTGTTGCACAAAACTCTGAAGAGGAGAGTCCACTGAGCCCTGTAGGTCAACCCATGGGCATGGCCAGGGCATCTGCAGGCCCACTCCCACCCATCTCAGCAGACTCACGGGACCAGTTTGGCTCCAGTCACTCTCTTCCAGAAGTCCAACAGCACATGAGAGAGGAGTCCAGGACAAGTGGCTATAAACGGGACATTGCCTTTATAAAGGATGACCTTCAGGGGGCCATGTCAGATAGCGAAGGTAAATTTGTTATGAGATCTGTTATCTTCAACCCCAGCTTTTGTTGATATGCATCTTTTGTATGGCTTTGAATGCATTACTTAAATCTGTGTCAATTCAGCTGTTACATTTTCCTTTTCTTTTTTCATCTTTTGTCTCAGAATTTTGCTTTACACTTTGCAGTCTGTCACATTCGTATGATGTCATCCTCTTAAATTTAAATTTTCATCTACATGGGAATTTAAAAACATCTTGCATGTTACATGAAGAATAATATTTTTTTCAGTGAATATTGTATTAATTCTCTTTCTGTGTGTTTTATACATTTTGAACTATATCATATATTTTGTAATTTTTAAAGTAGTGAACATTTCGCAAGTATTAGTATTTAAAATCAGGTATTAAAGTGTTTTGAAGGCCAGTCTTATAGGTATTATGTGAGATCATTACACAAATTATTTGTCTAATGAATATAATGCTTCATTCAAATTTATTGTAAAACATAGTTTTGATCTTCATGCTTTCATGCCGTTCTTAATGCCATTAAGACAACAGCATTGAGAAACATTTTAAAATCCTCTCTAGAGTGTAATATTGTGTTGAACATCAATCTGTTTGAGAAGTTTAACATAAGCCAGGTGTAAAGATGGTATAAATAAACAGTGCAAAGTGTGACTATATGTTGGTTTACAACACTAAATGCTCTGCTGGGTTTGTACAGACGTGACCCCAGCCTCTGTCTTGAGAATATCAGAAATGATTTGTGTTTCTGAAGCAACCTATTTAGCTTTGCTTATGTTTACAGTCAAAGAAACATTCAAGGTTCAAAAAGTTCTTTCAGTAGTCTCAGTTTGTATAAGCAAGCTGAAGTAATAAATAACTGCTGTTTTAAAACCATCCATTTGACTTTAACACACATTTTATGTGGTTTCTGCAAATATGCCATAAATACTGTCACTAGAGCTTAGTTCGTTTTGAACCTGGGGCATTTATTTAAGATCACTAATGCCAATATTGCTAAACAAATAATTGCCTGTATAGCTTTGTGTAAACTTTTTTGCACATCTTATAAATATTATTATATAGAATTATCATTACTTTTATTGGGCTACCTTACAGAATGCAGAATTTATTTAAAAGGCTCTCTAGATTAAATTACTGACTACAATGGTGTGCTTTATGTATTTTAGAAAATGCATGAATTAGATCTTTGCAAAAGTACATCATTCACTTGCACTGCAAATATAACAGTGTTTTTTTTTTTTATTGGCAAAACATAGCTCTGTTTTAAGGCTAATTTTACTATGAATTCTCTGAAATACAATGTTTGCACTACAGCTGGAGGTCCTAGCTGGAATGTGAAAGGTGAGAACTGCTGTTCAACAACCTCAAAATATCATTAAGCATAAACCTACTTTCATGCGTGTCATAGTCTTGAGTGACGGGCATTTCTCAGTAGTGCACCTCAGACCCATCCTGGTGTTCATTATCACTGCACTTCCTCGAGGTCTCTCTGACATGGCCTGATCATATCAACCAGGGCACATACACGTCTACATACATGAGTGCATATGTGTGCATACTGTAGCAGAAGATTTGTGGCGCACTGTAGTGCTGCCTCATGAATAAAAAATGCTTCGCTTACACAGTATTGTAATCAAGGCACCTGCAGGTTGTGCATACTACAGAGTAAACAAAACAAAAGGTATTGCTCGCCTGATCTATTTTAGGTATGTGCTGACATGTCTGCCCTAGCTTGAGTTATGAATTATTCTAGGAATTCCCAATGCATTTGAAGAAAGTGCTAGACTACTTGAAATAGAAGCTGGAAAACAGCAGCAGGCCTATGTACAGTCTTGAAGGATGCAAATCTAACATATTAGCATTGCAACTCTGTAGGCGAGAACAAGTACACTGCAAAAATCCTTGTCTTAATTGGTATTTTTGTTGTTTTTACAATTAAAATATCTAAACATTCTTAAGACAAAACAAGATTAGTTTACTTGAGAGCCAAAATTGCATATTTTAGAAATACATCTTTGATTGCTTAAATTTTTCTTACACTTTTAAAAATAAAGGTTCTTTATTGGCATTGAATGTTCCATAAAGAACCTTTAACATCCTTGGAATCTTTCCATTGTACAAGAGGTCCTTCAGATTATTAAAATGTACTTCACACTAAGAAAAAAAAATTGTGTTTAAGAACTGTTCACTGAAAGGTTCTTTAGGAAACCAAAAATGGGTCTTCTGTGGCATCACTACAAACCCCTCTTCTTAGAACCTTTATTTTAAGAGCATACCCATTATTTTAAGCACGAATCGAACACAATTTAATGAAATTTGTGCTTAAAATGATTTAGTTTTGGATTTGTTACACAATTTTGTGTCTCAACTAAATTTATCTTTTGACTGAAAAACAAGGTGAAAACACTACTTAAGAAACCGTTCTGGCGTGCAGATTGCAGTTTGAAATAAGTGAATTGTTTTAGCATCGTGAAAGTCTGGTTTTATAGAACAAAATATGTGGTTTTGTTTGAGTAGTGTTTTTCTTGTATATGCTAACTAGTTTACTAGAGAGTGTACTAACAGAAAACGTACTAATCATTAGACATTTGATAAGGCATCTCATCATCACACTGTTGTATGATGGTGTGTGTATGTGCGTGTTTCTGCTGTGGTTCGGTCCCACAGCAGTTCTCTATCAAATTCTCGACGCATGACATGTAGCCCGGTCTGGAAGAGACACAGCATGCATGTTCATGTGTGCATGCCTCGACACACGTCTCAGATCCTTGCTTTTTCTGCCTTCACCATCCTCTGTCACTGCTTCCCCTGGGGTCAGGGTGCTTAGTACATGTAGCATTTATCTAAACAAACTCTTGATTTGAGGCCTTGTGGAATGGAGGTTAGTGTCCAACCCATTTAAACCATAGATTTTGTTCTTGGAAGCCCTGACCCAAATCCATCAAGCTGTCAGTTCAAACACTCTAGCAAAGGAGTGTCCCCAACTGGGGGTGGTGAAGGGATGGTTGTCTGGGAGAAAAGTGGTGGAGTGGGACACATGGCCCAGTTTTGTCACTTGTGATGGTACAGCGGATGCTTTCTTCCTGTCTTTTAGCATATCACCTTCAGCACGAAGAGACAGACTGGTTTGACAAACCCCGCCAGGGACGTGGTGGACCAGAAGCCGGGGCAGAGAGACCGGTAAAGTGGCACCTACAGGGTGAATGTGATTTTGCCAAGTAGGATGTGTGCCTGGAAACTTTTGTTGATCCTGGAATAACATACCCATCAAAAACCATAGCTTGTAGAGTAGAGTAGTAGAGTTATAGGTCAATATCAATGGATGTTTTAGCCACAACCCAAACTGTAAGGTTAACCCTACAAACCGAATGTTATTCCAGGAACATGTTCTACTTAAACCACAGTCACCATGCAAACACATGAATATACTGCACCTATCTTTGAAAGAACACCAAACTACATCTGCATACATGTACTTATTGCAAAAGCGCTGTTAGAACTACTGTTCATTCATTTGGATTGTTTTCGTTGTTAAAGATGAAAGGCAGCCATTACCCCTTCCCACACACTCGCATCAAACTGCAACGGGACCCTAAGGACCACACCGTCTCAGGTATGTTTTCATAGCAATTACTCCACAAGATACATATAGCGAAATGTAGCCAATTAGGCCTGCAAATTAAATTACTGGAATTACTGGATCTCGTGGAAGTCATATTGATGAAGCGATCGTGTTTGAAATGATACTGAAATGCTCTGACTAGGATCCAATTACTCAAGTCATTCATCAGCTGAACTGAACTCGTTTGAATTCAGGGAGTGGGCTGGGAATCAGAGTTGTGGGTGGAAAAGAGATTCCAGGGACCAACAGAGAGATCGGAGCCTACATTGCCAATGTTTCAGCAGGGGGCTGTGCTGAGCATACGGGAAAAGTTGTTGAAGGTAAGAACTTTCGAATTAGTCAATCTGATAACATTAGCGAGTTAAATTCTCTTACAGACAGTAAGGGGTTAAATAAGCAAAAGAGATGCAATAAATAAGCAAATGTGGTTAAAAAAAAGTTTACATTCATGCATTTTTCAATTCTTAAAAGGTCACGTTATAAAGTGTTTTAAAAAAAGCAAGCATCAGCAAATTCATTCATTTTAAGCATTCAGTATTCTTTCAAAGGGAAAAGTACCTAATTTTAAAGACCATTTCTCATATTAACCAGGATGCTATTGTTGTGGTATGATTGCTCTCCTTGTTGACGAATGCTGGCTCAGCATGCTCTTGTCAATTTAGATGAGCCCCTGTGAGAAAAGCTCAGCTTCCTGAACATGTTTTTGCTTATTTGATTTTTATTCTTTCGTAACTCATGATTTAAGACTCTTGATATTAAAATGTTTCCTTTATAGTGCCAAATCTTTTGTCTACTTTTTTGTTTCATCCCTGAAATATGCAAGCAACAATCTGCTGGCAAATTACACAAGCATCTGTTCTTAAGTCTTAAGTATGCGTTTCTCTTGATACAGTATAATGTCTGCTGCCACAGTGGAAAATGTGCTAGAGAGCAGATTTAATATCTGATAGCTGTAGCGATATTATTATTTGGGCCAAGAGTTGAATGAATGCACAATTGCACAATGCATACTCATATGCAAATGCTTCAACTTAGAAACACGAAGTATGCATGTATGTATTGAATACAACAGGGATCTTCCATATTTAGCCAGTGAATCAGTAACACATGGGCAAAATAAGGGTTCATGTTTTATCATTTTGACCATAATTATCTACAGTATATGTTGGTACAGTAAATGAGGTAAACATTTAATGAATAAAAATGGGAAATATGACATCATTTCTAACATTAAAGCCTTTTGAAGATGCTCCCTTTTATAGCACACAGTATTTTCAACAAATGAACCGAATCCAATCCCAATTATGCACAAATCATTCAGATACTAATTTCAAAGCTGAAATACTGATTTTGGCTTAGTGGTAATCTTGCAGAGTAATATGGAGATGATGACTTGCTGAACATTTGAGAGGTTTTTGAGTGGAAACTAAAGAGACTGATTGTGTAGAGATGAACAGACATTTGAATAATGTCTTGTTGTTATCAGCCGCTGAAGCACTCCGAATGCAAAAGACCTATCTGAAGACTCGCTTTCATTTGTGTAAGTGCTCGGGGTTTGGCCTGAAGTGGGCTTGAGTTTGCAGTGATGCTTTTAAATTGTTTTTTCTCTCTCTCTGTTTTCTGCACTTGTTTTCGGTCTCTGAAGCTCCAGGACTGTTTCGTTGTAGTGAGTGAAGTGCTCAGGGAAGCATGCTATTGAAAAAGTGTGTGTGTGTGTGTGTGTGTGTGTGTGTGTGTGTGTGTGTGTGTGTCACGACATTCTAATTTATTGAGATGCACCTGTATATCTTTCTATCTGTGTGTGAATCTATCATAATAGTTTTTGATGTTTCCCCAATATAGAGTATACAGAATCCAAACTTTGGCTCTAGATTTGAGGTTTTTAAAAATAATCATACAGTTGGCGACTTTTATAAACAACACCTCTTTTTAATACTTTCCATAACAATCTGCAGACAAATAATGTTTACTTTTGGCTAAGGTGCACTGTCTGTGAGTGTCTGTTTTTATTATTCTAACCTAATAAATGTATTTCACTCACTGGTTCTGATGACGTGTTGTGTTCCTCAGGAATGCAGGTTCTGGAGTGGAATGGAATCACTTTGCTGGGAAAGACATATGAAGAAGTGCAAAGCATTGTGGGTCAGCAGTATGGAGAGGCAGAAATATGTTTGCGCCTGTATGTTTCAATAATGTATTCAATGTTTGAGACTTAATCTAGCCCACCATGATAATATGCTGATTTGGTGCTCAAGAAACATTTGTTATTATCAATATATGAATATGGTATATATTTAAGGACCATGGTTTACCAGCAGATACCCTCACTGTACCATGGTAGTTCAGTGCATTTTTGTAAGAACATATAATTTCACACAATTAGACTTGAAATAACTTTTCAGGTTCTAGACTGTCTTATTTAATGCTGAATGGTGAGACATCGATTTAACTGTCAAATATGGTCAAATTGTGGTCTTTAAGCCAGTATGCTAATACAGTTATCTTGACTGCTGTTTAGAGACCTAAACATGCTCTCCAACACAGAACACCCTCAACAACTGGAGCTCCATACTCAGCTGAGAGCTGGTGAGTGTCTCCAACATTTTGTGATCCCTTTAATAAGCTTTTTACACACACAAAAAAAGTACCTTTAGGTAAAGCCGGTCTACTCTGCAGCCATCTTGGCCATGTGCAGACTCTTAAATACTTGAATGGGGAAAGACAAAAAAAAACTGGCTAAGCTTGTTTCAATAACATTTTTCAATGGTATCAAAATTTAGCTGCTTAAGCAGACTAAAAAAAAAAGACAAGATCCAAGTCCAGCCAATATGCATGCATGCATGCATGACATAAGACAAGTTAATCTGTTATTTTAACTGGAAGCTGTGACTTCCTTTCCTACAGCTTTCTGATTTTAACCCCAGGTCATGAATCTGTGTGTTAGGATGGTTTGTGTGCATCAAAATTCTTGTACTCCTGACCGTGGCAAAGGTGTCTTTATTGATCAGTAGGTTGAAAAGGGTTTGTTTTGTGTTATAGCTGTTGTGTGTGTTTGTGTTGTAGGTGAGCGTCAGCGTTCTCCAGGTGTTGACTCAAAGCAGCTGGCTGCAGAGCTGCAGAAGGTATCGCAGCAGCAGACTCCTGCCTCCGTGCTGTCTGCTCTGGAGAGAGCGGGACACTTGCACTCTGGCACCGGATCAGCCGCTTCAAGTGGGGTCCCCAGCCCTGGGCAACCCGGGTCCCCTTCTGTCAACAAGAAGCGTCATAGTAGCAAGGTACTGTATGTGTAAAAGTGTGCAGGAAGATGCCACATAATGTATATAGAGCATACATCAAATGTGTCTAAATTTTGGAACTGCAAACTAGATTTAAAGCAGACAGGGATTTATTTTCCATTATTTTGTTTTTCAGTCAGCAGAGGTTCTGAAGCCACAACCGCATCCAATCACTGGTGAAATACAAGTGAGTATGTGCACCAATTTCACAATGAACAAATTTATACATATTAGTATATTCTAAAATTAATTTGAATAATATGATTGTGTTTTGGCTGTGTTCATTATTCCCATTTCTACATATCTGAATAAGGCAGCTAACTATATAAATCACAATTTTGTAAACATAATGTAAACATCATGTAAGTGACTTTGGAATATCTATTGTGACAGAACAGTTCTTTATATTTTATTTATTTCTTAATTTATTTATTTTCTTATTTATTTTTTAATGTCCAGGCAAAACTAATTGTGCAGGATGAAAAGTTACAGAAGTGTGCAGTGTAGAAGTTAAAGAAAAATCGGATTCTTTTACTTTTATGTTTATGAATATGAATTAATTTAAATAAATGAAAAATGCACTAAAAACCAATTTCTTTTTTAAAATATTAAAATATAATATTTAAAGTGACGGGGCCAAGTTTGGTGTCCCATACTCTGAATTTGTGCTCTGCATTTTACCCATCGAAGTGCACACACACAGCAGTGAGTAGTGAACAAACACACACACACACACACACACACCGTGAAGTTTGGGGTTCGGTGCCTTGCTCAAGGGTCTCACCTCAGTCGTGGTATTGAAGGTGGAAGAGAGCGCTGTATTAAGAGAGGCAGAGAGTGCGCTGGTCATTCACTCCCCCCACCTATAATCCCCGCCATTACCGAGACTCGAACACGCGACCTTTGGGTTACAAGTCCGACTCACTAACCATTAGGCCAAGACTGCCCCCAAAGATGCATTTTATGTAGAAAAAAATAGAAAATTATGATCTATCAGCCTTACTGACTCACTCCAGTATTGACTGCTTTATTGAATTTAAATTGCAACTCATAATATATCTTTCACTCAGCTTCAAATCAACTATGACCGGAATATGGGCAATCTGATTGTTCACGTGCTACAAGCAAGAAACCTCGCTCCTAGAGAAAACAACGGATACACAGACCCTTTCGTTAAGGTCTATCTCTTGCCAGGGAGAGGGTGAGTATCCCTGTGTACACGGCTCTGTGTGTGTGTGTGTGTGTGTGTGTGTGTGTGTGTGTGTGTGTGTGCAAGTGTTATAGTGACAGTAAGAGTGAAGAATGAAAGATTTAGAGAATCTCTACAGTATGTATATTTATTTTATGTGTCCTTGTCCACATATATAAATGTTGTAATTGTGGTTAATTTATTGTCTGATTTTTCTTTTTTAGTTACTTGAATCTTGAGTCACTTAATTTAAAAAAGTCTTCCAAAAGTCACTTTTTTTTCTTCAATATCAAGATTCTACGAAATAAAATCAAGTACATCTTTAGCTCCGTTGTACCCTCTACACATTAGTCCATAATAATTACAATGGAATGAAAGTGTAAAAAATGTTTAATAATAAACTGAATCG
Source organism: Sinocyclocheilus anshuiensis (assembly GCF_001515605.1). NCBI lineage: Eukaryota > Metazoa > Chordata > Actinopteri > Cypriniformes > Cyprinidae > Sinocyclocheilus > Sinocyclocheilus anshuiensis. The sequence goes on from NW_015555724.1 coordinate 438,204, forward strand.
CTGGATGGCGGAATAACAAATGTTACCGGTAATAACTGGCATATCCAGTGGGCTAAAAGTTCTCCCTTCCTGGGTAGAACTCCTCACCATTTTAGTACAGAAATGACTTATTGGAAGACTAAAGTGGAAGAGATCTTCCTTAGAGAATTCAATTTTTATTAGCTTAGCCTTCCTCTCTTAACATGCTACCTAGTAATTAAGCTCAGTGTCTCGGACTGCGGAGACAGCGCAATCGATATGGCTTCCACCAGTATGGGGTGTGTAATGCTATATCTGCTATCTCCTAATGGCCATATCTGCAGTGTTTATGAGATTAGTTCCTATTACCTGCACAAATGATTCTTTTGTCTGGCGCTAAAAGCCCGACAGACACGACCCCACCCGGACCTCGACTTTTTTTGAGGGGTTTCTGTCTCCCCTTTCCTTGGATTCTCTGACTGTTGTCTGTTTGTCTGTCTACTTTTACTTTGCATTCCATACAAATCTCCGGATTGGTTCAGCCAAGTCATGGTTGTCCAGAACGCAAGGTAGCGTGGTGTTTCTTTTTCTTTTCATTTTGCTTTTTCATTGGTGCGTGTGTGTGTGTGTTTGGATTTCCTTTCTTTCATTATCTAGCTGTCATTCATGTGGTGAAGCCTACTGCGTCATCTGTGAAGTGTCTCAGATCTACCTCAAAGCAACCTCTACCTCTGAATTTTTTGATTTGAAGTCAATAAATTCTTGAAACCATTCCCTCAAAGCCAGTAAATATTAAGTACAGTTGTGCAATGCTACCATTGTGCAAATTCACGTCAGCTCATTGTAATTGAAGCATTGCAAAAAGCATTGTAATCATTGTAATGAGTCTAGTGCTATTGTATGTTTGCATAGATCGCCCATATATTCATGTAGAAGTTGGATTTTTTCCACATTTTACTCTGTGATCCGATAATGTCATTATCATCATTGGTGGCATGGACCGTAGATGCATCGGTGTTGCCTTTTGTGAGGTCATCTCAACTCCACTAGCCTCAAGTGGCTAAAAATATGCTACGTAAACCTTTGAAATGCATCATCTAACTTTATTGCTCCTTGTATCCTGTCTCAACATGATAACCTTGCAGTGCTGAGAACAAGAGAAGAATTAAATATGTCCAGAAGACTCAGAACCCAGAGTGGAACCAGACCGTCATTTATAAAAACATCCATCTGGAGCAGGTAAGTATGTCACATTATTATATATGTATTTTTATTATTATATATATTTTTTATTTTTGTCATATCATAAACGTAATATATGTTTTATTTATTTATAAAATATTTTATGAAGGTAGTTATTATTATATATGTATTATATTTATATACATATATTTAAATTCATACTACTGTTCAAAAGTTTGGGGTCAGTAAGTTTAAGTAAAGACATTCAAGTAAAGACATTTATAATGTTACAAAAGATTTCTATTTCATGAAAATGTGGTTGTTTTGAATTATATTAAAATATGCTTTATATGTTCATTTTATGTTTAGATTTATTACTGTAAATGCTGATCTATAGCTGTTCTGTACCTATGCATTTACTTATAAATGTTCAGATTTTATATAGTTATTTCCTATTTGGAGATCGTAAATTTCAGTTCGAACAAATTGTTTCAAAACTAGTCAGTTCTGCATATCTCTTCTAAAAGATCATATCTATATGAAAAATTGAACTTTCCCTGTGTGTGTGCTTTTCTCTCTATTTTTCTCTCTTTTTACTCTCTATTAGAATTCATCTTTCTTCCCTCTCTAACTTTATAAGGTTATAGCCTATTTAGTCTAAGGAATATGCACAGATCTTTACCATGTAATTAAAGTAGTCAAAAACACAAGGGAAGTTACATCACACTCACATCCCCTATGTGTCCCATTTTTTCCCATCCAAACTTGGCATTCCATGCTTAAAAACTCTTAAAGTTGATCCAGTTTTGCTGCCATTGCTATGCTGTTTACTGAGTCACATATTTCATGTTAAAAGATGTTTATACTTGATGAATTGTCTTTTTCCTGCATCTGACTGAAAATGTCTGTATGTGTGTGTGTTCGCCTCAGCTGAAGAAGAAAACTCTGGAGGTTACTGTGTGGGATTATGACAGATATTCCTCAAATGATTTCCTGGGAGAAGTGAGTGTTACAAGATAAAAGTGTCCTTCCGTGCACCAAAAAAATAAAAGACCTTTTGGCAGAGATAAACATAATTTGCAAAATTCCTTAGAAGTGATATAAAGTATGCTAGCATTTTGTCTTGTGCACCAGGGTTTACTATGAAATTTGTTATTAAGTCATTTTTCTGTCAGTATCTATTTACATTATTATCCACCAAAGAACAGTTTAGAAAACAGACATTTCTATGAAGTCAGATGAGTAAATTGAAATCTAACACATCATTAATACTTTTTTTTTTTTTGTAGGTGCTCATTGATCTCTCAAACACGACTCAGCTGGATAACACGCCTCGCTGGCACCCCCTAAAGGAGCAAAGCGAGAGTATTCACCATGGAAGAACCCACCCTCCGCAGGGGCCCGGCGGCTCCGGGGGACTCGGAGGTCAGGGCGGCCCTGGCAGTCAGGGGGGCCCTGGAGGGCCAGGAGGTTCTGGAGGTCAAGGAGGGCAACCGGGGAACCAGCAGTCCCCTAAAACCTCTGTCATCAAGAGCCGAAGTCACGGAATTTTCCCTGACCCTGCTAAAGGTAGGTCATGCATACTAAACAAAAATACAAACAGGAATCACACAGGTGGGAACTAGTGCAAATTGTTTTAGAATACCATTAAAAAAGGTTTGGAGCCAGTACATTTTTTAAAACTTTTTTTTTTCTTACAGTCTCTTACAGTGACCAAGCCTGCATTTATTTGACCAAAAACAGTTAAAGGGGTCATATAATGCTGCACTTTTACAAGTTGTTTGAACTGAAATGTGTGTTGGCAGTATGTGTACACAACCACCCTAAAATGATAAAAATCCACCTAGTGTTTTTTTGTTAATCTACTAATATCTTTACCCCTTTCTCAAATCGAGCCGATCTCAGATGTTCATATCAGGTCAGATGTTCAAATCGAGCCGATCCTCATCAATGCTGAAACCAGTTCCCTTTCATGGGAACTTCGAACTGCGTCCTCTAGGGGTCGCTATGGGGAACGCCTTGTCGTGACCCGTGTCTGAAGCATACATTGAAAAAACACCAACTCGTTGGCCGGCGACAGCCATGACGTCACTACCGGTGCGACTATAGTATAAATAGGCGCCGGGAGCACACATCATTCTCTTCTTCGTCTTCATTGACTGTTCTGTTTGAAGCGTGCATTTCCAAGGAAAAAGTAAGAGCTATCTCTTTCATTATGGCGAGCTCTAGCAGAGCATTTAGAAGGTGTGTGCGTCCGTGTCATCGCTATTTGACACCAGATGACACACACGATCTATGTGTTGTTTGTTTGGGCGAAGAGCACGCACGCGATGTCCTCGAGGGGGCAATCTGCGCGCATTGTGAGTTTTTTCCAATGAAAAAGCTCCGTTCTCGTTTGTCTCTCTTTTCGAGTAAAGAGGGGCAACCATCTGCTCCCCGCGGTTCAGAACCTGCCGCTGCTGAGGCATGGAGGAGAATGAGCTCGTGGGGATCTCAGGTGAACCTGGCCGATGAGTTTAAAGAGGGGCTTTCCCTCTCGCGCTCATCGGCGGCGGGATTTTTTACACGGCACCCCTGCTCTTGACAGACATGGCACCGGTTGGGAAACACTGTTCTAAATAATGCCGCGAGTGGAACTTGAGGAAGTGACGTCGCCTGCGTCTGCGCAGTGCGACCTGATGCAGCCCCTGAAGTGAGACACAGGAGACAGAAATACTGCAAAACAATAATAATAACGCGACTAAACGAGACGAAATAACATTATAACATTTTGTTTCGTCTCGTTTTGGTCAATGAAAATGAAGAGACATTTTAGCATAGTTTTTATTTTGTAAACCACATTTAGTCTCGTTTTTATTCGTCAACAATATTGCATTATACGTTTAATTATAGTCATCGTCACATGACCAGCATTTACGTTGCGTCTCGTCTCGTTTTCGTCACGTGATAAAGGTTCGTTGACGACGATATTTAGTCATAATTTTCGTTGACGAAAGCAACACTACTGCGGACGCAAGCTTCAGACGAAGAAGTGAATGATGTGTGCTCCCGGCGCCTATTTATACTACAGTCGCACCGGTAGTGACGTCATGGCTGTCGCAGGCCAACGAGTTGGTGTTTTTTTCAATGTATGCTTCAGACACGGGTCATGACGAGGCGTTCCCCATAGCGACCCCTAGAGGACGCAGTGTCTCGTTCCCTACTCAGGGAACCATGGTTACATAAGTAACCTGAGAAGTTGTGCTGCTTAATATCTTTGTGGAAACCATGATATGGTTTTTTTTCCCTCAGGATTCTTTGACAAATAGAAAGTTCAAAAGAACTTTGTTTATTTTAAATAGAAATCTTTTGTAATATTATATCTTTGCTGTCACTTTTGAATGTAATGCATCCTTGCTGAATACAAGTATTAATTTCTTTTAAAAACAAAAACAAACTTACTGACTTGTATAATGAACAGGAGATGGACGGTTTAATATTTGGGATTAGTGCTGGATTAATGGAGGGCATGGACTGTATGTTCACAGATACACAGGTCCCTACAATAGAAAAGTCCCACAGTAGTCCTGGCAGCTCCAAATCTTCCTCTGAGGGTCACTTGCGCTCCCACGGCCCCTCACGCAGCCAGAGCAAAGGCAGCGTCACCCAGGCCCACCTGGAAGAAGCCGGGAACGCCATCGCTGCAGCTGAGGCTGCGGTGCAACAGGCCCGACTCCAGCCAAGTAACACTTACTACTTCACATGAGCTCACAGCCTATCTGTTCTCTGTCTTTCTTTCTTCCTTTCAGTCAGTCCTCTCGTTCTCGCACTCTTCTGCTATTTCTTTTCCATTCCCTCTCGTCCTCACCTTTCTGACACATAGTTTTGTTTTTGGTTTTGTTTTCATCATTTTGTTAATAAATTGAAGCCTTCACTTAAAATCACAAAATTAAAACATTTAACTTAATAATCCACAAAATAGAAAGTATCTTATTGACTATTAAAGCAATAGTTCACACAAAACTAACATTTTTCGGGGAAATTTACTCACCTTTGTTTGTCTGTTTCCTTATCAGAACAGATTTGGAGAAATTACATCACATCACTTGTGTACCAATTGATCCTCTGCAGTGAATGGGTGCCATCAGAATGAGAATCCAAACACGCAGCTTTTCGCTTCGCAAATTAATTGATGGGCTGGAGTCGTGTGGATTACCATGATGTTTTTACCAGGTGTTTGGACTCTCATTCTGACGGCACCCATTCACTGCTGAAGAAACATTACTGAGCAAGTCATGTAATGCAAAATTTTTCCAAATCTGAAAAACCAAACTCGTCTACATCTTGGATGGCTTAATTTTTGTATTTTTTGGGTGAACTATTTCTTTAAAAAAAGTGAAAAATTAGATTGTCCTAAAGCACTTTTTAAACTTCATAGCATTTATATTGATATTTGCATACTGAGTGGCAAAATAGAAATGATCTCATTATAAAGATCTTAATTTTTAATAAAGCCCATAAAACCCTATATATTTTAAACAACCAATGTCTGTTAAACTCCCATCCGTAAATCGAATATCACAAACCTGCCTTCAGCTGTCGTAAAACTTGGGTCAGCAATTAAAGATTTTATTTCCCAGATAAAATTTCATGCCAGACATTCAGGCTTAGTGTTTCTTTGTAATATATCAAGTTCTGTAGTAGCAGAGGAGGCATTTGTTGCATAAAAAAATCCCTCAAAGTACAGCACAAACTTTTCCTGCCAACATGGGGAGGCTAAATTTATGGTACACCTGAGTGTATATGGAAAACACTTCACACTGACATCCAGAGCATGATGAACCCCTCTGTTACCTCATTGCCCCTTTGCAAGTAAAATCCCAGGCCCTTATCCCCAATTCAAACCCATATCTATGTCCGCATGACTGTGGTGTGTAAAAATCATGAGCTGGTTTCATGCGAGGGTGGCTATGCAATCTCTGGATGAGTCCGTGTAGAGACAGCCCCATCTAAAGGCAGAACTGGCCCCATACTGATTACACAACATCTTCCAGCCAATGAGAGCAAAGTATCGAGTCAGATGACCAACATGGAGGGATCTCTGCTAGAGGAGGTGAGAGACATGTGACTCCTCCCTCTCTCTAAATTTAAGAATAAAATGAGCACAAACCACGCCTCCTTCATAGAAGCAAAACACGAAAATGTTTAAATCTAAAATCAAGGCAGCCATTAACTTTGCATGAAAGTCTGTTATGTTTTTAAACCGATGTTTAACGTTATTTTAAAAAAGAGTGCATTGCCTTTCATTTCACTGTGGTCTCTTTTTTTAGTTCTCTTATCTTTTCTGTCCATATGTAACTTTGTGTGCAAAGTGCATTTCCATTCTTTTTGCATAAATTGTGTTTAAGTTAGTAGTGTAAATAACGAGACCCTTGCTTAATATGGCTCATGTCTAATTGTCTGTTTGTGTATGTGTGTATTTATATAGATAAAACAAACCACAAAATAATCGATGGGGATGCATACACTCTGGACAGTGAAGATAGTTTGGGCACTAACACTGTGGACAGTGCCATATTTCAGGTCCCTCAGCTGTAAGTATGTCTGTTCCCTCCTGTAATTGTAATTAATCTGTATTAGATGGATTTCATTGTATCCAGTGGACTGATATGTTGGATGATATTTGGCTATTTGAGTGTTAGTGCTTCCATATGACAGTTCTAAACTCTACTAGTCTAAACAGTTTTGTTAATGTATAGTGCACATTTTTTGTTTGTTTGTTTTCAGTCATCTTTGAATTAATTTATTTTATTTTTTTTACATTTTGAGTATATCTCTTTTGCTTTTAATTTAAATGAAACAGTAGGGTTCAAAATTATTGAGACCACTAGTAAAAATGCTCTATTTTAAATAATGAAGTAATTACATATTTTATTTATGTGTAATTACATATTTTATATATGTGGAGACAGGAGAAACCTACAGAAGGACAAACATCACTGCAACACTCCACCGATCTGTGCTTTATGGCGGTGTGGCCAAACTCAATCCTCTCCTCAGTGAAGACACATGAAAACACACTTGGAATTTGAAAAAAGGACCTAAAGGACAGTGGCGTGTCCACAAGGGTGGCACGGGGTGGCAACTGCCACCCTTAAAATGAGCTTTGCCACCCCAGTTGCCACCCCAAAGCAGCGTATGGGATCGAAGTGCATTGAGAGCGGAGCAGCGTGATTTTAACTGAAGCGGGGATCTTTTGAAAGTCTGAGAATTCTGGTTTTCGCTCGCTCTCAGAGTGCTCCACTACCGCTCAATAACTAGCACAATTAATGCCATAACTATAGCCATTCTAAACTAGTTCTGCCTACAAGGATTGTACTGCACGCACACATGTACAGACACATAACGGATCACTCACACACAGAAACAAAAAATATTGTCAACGCTGCCCTGTGATTTGTCAATAAAAATGCTTAGAAACAGAAAAGTTATACCAAACATTTCTTTGTGTTTTGAAGTAATCAAAATCCACAGCTCTATTAGTAGAGAGACGTTGCACAGACAGGCAGGACTCATTTACACGTAATCGCGCTCTCACAAATGCATTCAAATAAATGTAATTTTACTGTGCTTCTATGTATCTGATTTAATAACCGATAAAATAACTGACGAAAATGTAGCCTACTATCATTTCATCCTTCCAAACAAAATTCACACTTCAAAAAGCTGCAATGACAGATTTAACTTTTAATTCTGATAACCTTAATGCGTGTGAAATGTGTGAAAATAACACATTAATTTTTTCTTTGTTATTATCATCATCATTATTATTATAATTATTAGCCTACTATTCATTCATTCATTCATTTGGTCTTATCTGATCTGCTCAAGGGCTCTTACGTTTACATAGGCTACTTTTATCCAGAGAAAACTGCACTGCATTTAACATACAGGCCTACATTTTTCGATCGAACCCATGATTCTGATGAGCAACATTTTACACATTTCTTTAATAAAAGTTTATAAATAATCAAAATATAAACAAAGTTTTTTTTGTTGTTGTTGTTGTTGTTTAGAATTTTAAATGAGCTCAAAATATTATTATCAAGTAACTACATAAATCGCTCACCCTTTGATTAACTATACATAAGGGAGTGGAAACGGCAAGTGAATACATGAATCAGTGATCCTCTGCAGCCATCTACTGGTCATAGTGGTAATGTCATGTCATGTTCATTTTATAAGTGTTTGTTTTCAACTAGGTAGCAGTAATCTTCTGCTTAATAAATAAATATATAAATAAATATGCAGATCTTCTTTAATGAAGGAATTTTACATAATGTTTACATTTTGTGTAAATATATACAAAAATATTAATAAGTAGTGTAACTATTTAAATTACTTTATAAAGTAATGTAACTGATTACATTGGATTACTTTTTAATTACTTTTCTAAATTTAAAATATTTTCTACTGTTAATCATTTTGAAACATTTAAAGCAGGCAGGGTTAACCTTACAGTAGAACTCAACACTGATTATTG
>NW_015555724.1:448188-456155 GCF_001515605.1 Sinocyclocheilus anshuiensis
TCTGCCCTTGCCCCCTCTTTGCCACCCCATGTATAAAATCCTGGACACGCCCCTGCTAAAGGACCCTCAGACTGTGAGAAACGGTATTATCTGGTCTGGTGAACCTCAATTCCAAACATCATGTTTGAAGGAAACCAATTCTGCTCATCACCTGCAGAGTACCATCCCAAAAGTAAATACTTATGCAATATACTTATTTCAGTTTTTTTTATTTTTAATACATTTACGAAGTAACGTATTACGAAGTACAATTCTGTTTTTGCTTTGTCAGTATGGTGTATGGAGTGTAGATTGATGTGGAAAAACGTAATTTAAAGCAGATATATATATCTGCATTAAGAAACCCAAATAGTTCACATCTAATCTTGTATATCCAAATAGTAAAAAAGTTGTAGTTCTCACACCTTTTTATCTGATTCTCCATCAGGAAAAACATTCCAAATGGAACAGATAAAGGCAGAGGACTTGAATCTTTGAACCTGGCTGATTCAGAAGGTAACAATCTGTTTTATATTCCAGTTTCAATTGAGGTTTCAGTTCACAGTCTACTTTTAGTCGTTTCCGTGCTCATAGCAGTGAACCTCATGAGAACTAAATAAAATTGGCAAACTGTGAGTCATAATAGAGTTTTAAACCATGTTCTGCAGGTCAGGTTCAGCCCTGAGGTTGAATTAGCACTTGTCTGAAAGCTGTTGAGGAGACTAAGAACCTGTTAGACAGAGGAAAACAACAGTCATCCCCTTCTGTTCTGTTCTAGACGTGCCACTGTCACTGCCATGCACTGCTGAATAATTCATCACAGCAGAGGGTGTGTTTTTGTTGCTGTCAAAGGAGACAGACGTCGGCACAACAAAACATGGACTCTAAGTGTGTCACGAGCATGGCAAAGTGTCAAAAGTGCATTACTGAACATTTTTGTGTATCTTTGTACAACATAATGAACATTACACAAAACATTGTTTTGTATTTAGTTACCATCAATGTCTTGTTCCGTAGTCTATTTTAGTATACAGTACAGCTCCATGTTTTATATCATATAAATATACAGTATATTTTGTATTAACAGTTTAATGAAGGTTCACTGCTTTTCTATTCAGCTAAGTGCAAAATTGTAATTTCACACGTGCCCACTAGAGGTCACCACTTATATAAGATTTTATTGAACAAATGACTACAGCAACATTCCAGCCTTCCAAAAAGAGAAAAATCATATTCAGAAATTGATTAGAGACAACAAATATATTAAATATATGATGTTATAATACATTTTAAAATATTTAATCTGTCTGTCTATCTATCTATCTATCTATCTATCTATCTGTCTGTCTGTCTGTCTGTCTAATTATCTATCTATCTATCTGTCTGGCTGTCTGGCTGTCTGTCTATGGCTGTAGGTAAGATGATGGGTGAGATCAAGGTTGCTCTAAAGAAGGAAATGAAGACTGAAGGAGAGCAGCTGGTTCTTGAGATCCTGCAGTGCAGAAACATCACCTACAAGTTCAAATCTCCAGACCACCTACCTGGTAATGAAACATTCCTCAAACACATCCTCAGAAATGACACTGATATACAAATATTGTAGTCAAGATAAGTGAAATGTCCACTGAGAAAGATGCTGATAGAGTACTGAAGAATCAGTAATATTTCAACTGTCTTTCTAGACTTGTATGTAAAGCTTTATGTGGTGAATGTGGCAACTCAAAAGAAGATCATAAAGAAGAAGACCAGAGTGTGTCGCCACGACAGAGAGCCATCATTCAATGAGACATTTCGTTTGAACCTGAATCCTGTTGGCCACTCTATTCAGGTGAGAGAGACTATAAACTGAGGCAAATTCAAAATGACAGCAATATGGCTGAACAATAGGTATCATTTTATACCCAGTAGCAAATAAGTAGTTTCTGCACATTAAGGCTGCATTTATTTGATTTAAAAAAAATACAGTAAAAACATGAATATTGTGAAATATTATTACAATTTAAAATAACTTTTTTCCTTTTTAATACATAATTTTTTCATGTATTTAATATATTTATTTACTTTTTAAAATATTTATATATAATTAAATGTAATTTATTCCTGTGATGGCAAAGCTAAATATTCAGCAGCCATTACTTCAGTCTTCAGTGTTACATGATTCTTCAGAAATCTTCTAATATGCTGATTTGGAAAAAAAAAATTCTTATTATCAGTGTTGAAAACAGTCATGCTGATTCATGTTTTTGCGAAAACCATGATACATTCTTTTCAAGATTCTTTGACGAATAGAAAGCATTTATTTGAATTATAAATCTTTTTTGTAGCAATGTAAAAACCTTTACTGTCACTACATGAAAATGATTTGTAATATATATGAATATAAATAATCTTACTGACCCAAAACTTTTAAATGATAGTGTATGTATTATATTATTTAATTTACTTCCTCTCACTCTTTGTTTAACCTGTCTCCCGTCTTTTATCCCCTTCCTCTTCACAGCTGTTCCTAGTGTCAAATGGAGGGAAGTTTATGAAGAAGACCCTGATTGGCGAGGCCTACATCTGGCTGGACAAAGTGGACATGCGTAAGCGGGCCGTCAGCTGGCACAAGCTAGTGGCCACAACCAGTCAAACGCAGCCGTAATCACAAGCCGTCCATCTCCCATCGGTGCCCTCCAAAAAAGAGAAATAAAACAGGAAAAGGTGGGTTTGTGAATCTGGAATGACTGATAGATCATGGAAAGAGAAAATTGAGGTTGCATTAAATACTGTGACGAAGTGTTTGAGTCCATTCACCAGGATAGATAAGTGTATTTCCACTCCCAAAGCGCTGCTGTTGTCAGCTATTGCGGGAGTCATTTCTGCAACTGCATTCTACATCTAAAATATCTTAGGCATGGGCCAATTGTTACTACCAACTATTACATTTCAATGTCATTTCATCTTTTATCACACATCCGAAATCATATATATTTCATGCAAAAAACATTGTTTGCAAGAAGATAGATGTAGCATATAGTTGACACAATCATGTGATATATAATGACCATATCAGACTATGTTATGCACTCTATGGAGGTTATACTGTAAGGAAGAAAGACAATCGTAAATATAATGGATTCCCTTTATTGAATGCAACATCCAATCGCACAGTTCAAGATTCCTCTGTTTATAATGTTTTGAGTGTCGTCTTCAATGTTTAGGGAACGTTGAAACTTCAGGTTGTGACTGACATCAGCTATTGGACATGGATCCGTCAATGAAGTCGAGATGATCTGGGTATCACACATTCCTCTTGATCATTTCAAGAATGGCCGTTTGCTGGACGCTAAATGAAGGTGTGCTTTGTTTTTAGCGTCTCAATCCCTCAAATTTGGCTCTCTGAGGTTACGATCATCCAGAAGTATGATTGTACGTGTCCACGATGTGTGTTTGTTTTATGAACAGCATCTTGAAGTAAATGTCATGTTAGTGGTCAGATGTTGTCATCAATAGTCTGTTTTGTGACCAAGTTGTATGTGGAATCCAAATATGCAATGACAAAAAAAGATTAATAATAATAATGATAATACTTAACGTACATTTGAGTCCTCCTTGGCGTTTATATAAGGGTTCTGGCTCAATTGGCTTGATTGAAATCCTGATGTAACGTTTGTTTACTTTAATGGTGCAAGGTGTCTGTCCTGCATCTATGGTGGTGCACTTTTAATATTGTTTTTCTGCTGTAAAGTTCATATGTTCATGTCAGTTTAGTTCTTTTTCATTATGATCACTGCCTCTTTAACCTGCACCATATCAGTGTGTAACGACACTAGTATGTGCCATCGATGGATAAAGGCACATGTGTTTTGTCTGTCTAGGATCTCAACACCAGACAGTAATTTTCTAACTTAGCAGTCAGTGTTTCCATTATCAATATCAGTGGACATATTTCACACATGGAAACAGACTGTTATAATAAAATGTACTCTAACGTTTTAATATGATTTAATCTGCATCTTGCACAAGTGGTGCACAGATGTACCTGAATATAAGGTTACTGTCATAGTAAGATGAACTATCGTGTGCCAACCTGATGTTTTAACCAAATCCACTGGTTCTGTTTGGGTAAATCTATGCAACATGGATTATGTTCTTTGAATGCATAAATCTTAACATGCGACATTAAAGCGAGTGTCTGAATATATGTATATCTGTTAAGGAAAAAAAAAAACAGAAATTCATTATATGAATATTGTATAATGTTTATTTTATTTATTTATTTTGTACTTCGTCTTTATGGCACAGTACATTTTAATCATATGCACTTTACATTATTGTTTTCATAGGTTTCAACATTTTATCGTAAATAATGACAAAATAAATATGCTGACCAGAAATGATTTTATTTTATTTTTTTCTGTGCAGATTTGAAACGTAAAAATGCATATTTTATGTTGTGCATAATTATGATGGCCAATTAAAACCTGTAACAAGTGTCATCAGTTTTATTTAGATCATCACACCTTTCAAAGTGTGATTTTTTTTTTTTCAGTTGTTCCCTTTAAACAAGCACATTAATTTCATCTGTTAAACTACTAAATACAAACTTTTATTCTAATATTACCCCATTCCTTTTAAAATCAAGATGCGTTTGATGAATTCAGTTGCTGTAAACTGTGTGAATGTGATTTGGTTATTTTTTTGATTTTGTAAATACATAGGATATTTTCTATGAGAAGAGGTCTGAATATTTATTTGGCCTGACGTTGAGCATGTGATTGTGATCAAGGTCAAACTCTGTCTACATATTGTATTTGTCGAAATGTGTAAGAAAGTAATATCTGGATCAGTTTAAAATCATGTGTTCGATCAATCCATTCCAACCTGTTTGACGAAATCAACAACATCTCTCAGAATGAAAACCAAAGTGTTAAAAAAAAAAAAAGGAAAAAGACGACACAAAATTTCCTGTGAAATTGAATGGTTGTCAAAGAGTTTCTATGTTTTTACATAGATGTTGCATGTTTTGTTAGATGTGTGTTGATATATTTTGCCTCCGGATTCAGTTTAAAAAGAAAGAAAAATTGAACACATCATCTGAAGTTGTATGCGGACTGTAAAAATGCTTGTAAAATGAGTCTTGTTTTTCACTTCGTGTAAAAAAAAAAAAGTAGAAAAAAATCTAATGTTATGGTTTTGTGGTTGTCCACAGGATGTCATGAAATTATGCAAATTGTGCAGTAGAGAAAAAAAAAAAAGAAAACTAAGAAATAAAAACGTTCTCCCTGCGTCTAGATAATAAATAATAGATTCTATTTCAAATGTGAACATGCATTTTGTTCGTTTTGATTCTTGTATCTTGTCAACTGTTACGTGTGAAATGTTATATTTTCCGATCTTATTCGATGGTTGGTTGTTGAATTAACTGATATGTTGCAGAGTGCTGTATCAGCCCTATTTTAGGGCCACAGACCATAGTCAGGTTAGATGCCATATTGAATCTAATGCGGATGTAAACGAGACTGTGAGGGATCAACTTAGAGTCTTTACAATGGCACTCACTATATAAAGGTTCTAGATCACTCAATTTTCAATTTTCAACTCGCAGCTGTTTTAATGAAGTTTTTGTCTACTGAAGTTTTTTTCTTTTGCACTGATATTTTCATTTGAATTTTGCATATATAGCCCAAGTTATTGTTAGTGTAATGTCTGAACCCATAAAAAAACCCTGGTCAGTAATGTTTTTTTTCTGAAAGAAATCATTTTTAAAAAATGATATTAAATATTTTTTTAACTTAAAAATATATTCTATATTCTATTTATCAAAGAATCCAGACAAAAAAAAATAAAATGCACCGAATCGGCATAGAATGATTTCTGAAGAATCATGTGACACTAAAGACTGGAGTAATGGCTGCTGAAAATTAAGATTTGCCATCACAGGAATAAATTACATTTTTACTTATAATAATAATAATTCACAATATGATTATTATTTTTTTTTTTGTAATAACTGTATTTTGCAGTAGGGGCCTATAACAAGGAGATTATCGAGAATGGCTTAGGATTACTAAAGAGTTCTTAATTGTCGTAAAAAATATATATATATTTCCGTGTCTTTTCCATTATGAGGTGATATGTGTGTGAGTGAATGAAATGGTTTTGCTGATCCACTGTCTTGTATTTACGGTGTTTGGCCAGCAGAGGGAGATCTAAGTATTCTAATAATTACACAGGAAGAACCTCAGAGACTAGCCATATGCATGAGTATTCAAAAGAAGTTCAACAACTTGATTATCTCAGCTGTTCTATTCTGTTTGTTGTTTCGGTTTATGAAACGAAATAATCAGTGTTTTGAAATACATGGATTGGACTGACCCTCTAAATCAGGGGTGCCCAAACTCGGTCCTGGAGAGCCGGTGTCCTGAAGAGTTTAGCTCCAACCCCAATCAAACACACCTGAACCAGCTAATCAAGCTCTTACTAGGCATACTAGAAACTTGAAGGCAGGTGTGTTGAGGCAAGTTGGAGCTAAACTCTGCAGGACACCGGCCCTCCAGGACCGAGTTTGGACACCACTGCTCTAAATGATCAATGTTTGAATTGCAACACACATGCACATATTTGCTAAGTAAAAGAGGAATTGAGGGAGAACGAGGGAGTCTGACTCATACGTGCCTCATTATCCTCTCTGTCAGGGGGGCTAAATTAATTAAAGAACACAAGGCAGCGTTACCAGAACGATAAGTCCTGCCACCACACAAAGAAACTACCGCTCACCAGTGTAGCCTCAGGTTTGTTTCAAAGCAGGAGCAACAAGAACCATAGACTCGAAACAAGAGCATCCATTCTCTCTCTGGGTAAGGTGAGGCTGGGCATGTTGCCATGGAGATGCAGCCTCCTGGGGTAGGAGGACCCAGGGGGACGATGTAGCTTGGATAGCAGGATGTGCTAGCGAGTGTGTGATACTCATCGTCCTCAGTTCAGCAGACCGTGATAAATTCTAGTTTTCGATCCGTCTAATCAGCCGGCATTACTCGTTAATACTGTGCAAATGAGAACGCTTTACCTGAAAATTAGCTCGATAGCTGAAAGCAGGACTGCTTTGACAAACGTCTAATATCTGAAGTTAATTAGCTTCCTCAAAACTCTCCCAAGAGGCAATGCTGTGTTTGTTTCAGGCCTAATCAACGCATAGTTTAGAGTTACCGAAACCAGGCTGTTATAAATACATAAATGCACAAAATATAACTTCATGCCGCGGACCACCAAATTATGATCATTCTCATGTGAAGGTCCCCCATCCTATAATTTAAAAGGCAATTATATGTTTTCATGTAAAGACCCAATTTATACTGTGAAAAAAAATATAATAATATAAATGTGTAAGATATTAGGCTATTTGTAAAATATTTAGTTTCTTTTGTGTTACATAATTTTGCTTTGCTATGTACTACAGTAGGCTACACTGAAGAAAAAAACTGATCCCGTTTTTACTCAGAAATTGCTAGTAAATTCACAAATATTAAAACTATATATATTTACAGTGTACTGTAGCCTACTGTTCATTTCATTTAAATAACATTTTATTTTGTATCAATTTAATTATTTATTTAAATATCTATTTTTTTATTTGAATCAATTTTATTTATCTCAAATTGTATTTTTATTTTAATCAAATATTTGTATTTGTATTATTTATTTTATTATTATTCTCATTGTGAATTTAAATCAAAATAATTTTATATTTAAATCTATTAAATCCATAATATTTTTAAATCTATTTATTTTAATCTTATTAATTAAAAAGTGAATCACTGAGTTGGAAAAAGGATCACCCCCTCCTAAAAATGACTTATAAACTCAATCAGTTGTAGCTAATCATCTTCTCAATGGCACAAAAAGCCATTTGACTTTCAACTGTGATCAGCCGTGCTCAATTTGATCAGCTCAGCATGAAAAGAGCTTTCCTGGAGCATTTCAGTCCTTGGTAGTGCAACTGAAGC
>NW_015555724.1:456538-461324 GCF_001515605.1 Sinocyclocheilus anshuiensis
AAAAGATCTCCGGGATAAAGTTGTGGACAGACACAAGTCAGGAGATGGATACAAAAAAACCAAACAAAGGCTTTATCAATGCCTAGAAGCACAGTGAAATCTATTATTAAGAAGTGGAAGGTATTTGGTACAACACAGACCCTCCCTGGATCAGGACGTCGCTTCAAACTGGATGAAAGAGCCAGGAGGAAACTGCTCAGAGAGGCGACCAAGAGGCCTACAGCAACTCTGAAGCAGTTGCAGGAATTTATGACAAAGAGTGGTCATTGTGTGCATGTGACAACAATATCACAAATTCTCCACAAATGTGGATTGTATTGGAGGGTTGCAAGAAAAAAGCCACTCCTCAAGAAAGGCCACATGCAGTCACGACTGAGCTTTGCCAAAACGCACCTTGAAGATTCTGAGGCAGATGAGACTAAAATTGAATTATTTGGCCTCAACACCAAACTATATGTCTGGTGGAAATCTAATACAGCTCACCATCCAAATAACAGCATTCCTACAGTAAAGCATGGAGGTGGTGATATACAGTTATGGGGGAGTTTCTCTGCAGCAGGGACTGGAGCTCTTGTCAGGATAGAATGAAAAATGGATGGGGCAAAATACTGTCAAATTCTTGAGGAAGATCTGCTGCCCTCTGCAAGAAAGTTGTCAGTGGGAAGAAGGTTTACCTTCCAACATGACAATGACCCAAAGCACACAGCAAAAAAAGGAGAAAAAGGTGAATGTCCTTGCATGGCCCAGTCAGAGCCTAGACTTAAACCCCATTGAAAATCTGTGGAATGACTTGAAGACTGCAGTCCACAAATGGTCACCTTCAAATTTAACAGAACTTGAGCACTTCTGCAAAGAAGAGTGGACAAATATTGCAAAGTCTAGATGTGCAAAGTTAGTAGAGACAAGTCCCAACAGACTAAAGGCTCTAATTAAAGCAAAAGGTGGTTCAACAAAATACTGACACAAGGGGTTGATCCTTTTTCCAACTCAGTGATTGATGATTTAATTTTTGTAGGTTTTTTTTTTTTTCAGACATGTTGGAGTTATATCTTTCACTTGGATGTTATAAGTTGCACTGAGTAAATACAGCTGGATAAAGCAAAAACTGTGTTCGTCTTTATTTCAGGCTGCAAAGCAGCAAAATGTGATTATTTTAAAGGGGGGTGATTCTTTTCTCTAACCACTGTAGAGAATCTCCTGTCAACATTTAACAAGCTTGGTTATTCGCTTTTACTGAACAACCCACGGTCAAGCCACAGGGGCGCTCACAAACACACCAACACTCAGCCGGCATAAAGAGTTTCATCCACAAATGCACCTGGAAGATCCTCGGAAATGCTTTTAATGCACATTGATGTCTAATACACTTCACTGCCAGAGCCTCTTGTGTGCAGGCCTGACCCCATAAACACAGACCTGTCTGAAGAGAGTTGGGTGAACACATTAAACTGGTTGCAAGCAAAGTGCACATGCACTCCGCTTCCCAGCATCCTTTAATCATCGGCTGGGCCATGCATAAGAGGAAAGAGGTCACAACAGTGCTGTCTATTTAAGACCTATTGGGAATTTTAATGAGAAAGTGTGTTTTTGATGATGGACGGCATCTTTTCATTTAGCTGAGTGCAGGCCCACTGCTTTTATCCTGGTTTGTTATGTAGTTGGCTATACTCTCTCTACTTGAAGCGACCACAGGGTCACGCTGTATCTCTTCTCTGCGGTGGTACATCAGTACAAATCCTCCTCTAGGCCCTATTGGATCCGCGGTTCGATGGGATGGATGGTCACTAATGGACCTGGATACAGACCAGGCAACAAAAGCACAAAGCCTCTCTCCTATTATAGAGCTCGCGCTCTCTCGCAGTCTTGCGCCCTGTTGCACGCGCCTCGCTTTGACATCGCCGTTGCGCGGAGAGCGCGGTTGCTAGGCAACGGATGAAAGCCGAAATCCCTGGGTAACTCGCCGCTTACTGACCCGACCTGCCTCCCATCCCTGCTCGCTGGCTTATTAACTTTATTTCATTAGGAAGGGGGAAAAAAAGAGTATCTCATTTAAACGAACATTATAGCGATATAACTCGGCTGCGATTTATAGCATTGCATTACATATTAAAAAAGAGGATGCTGTGTATGCAAGATATATGAACGCAAGTATTTATGAAGGAGATGCATCATTCAGTGACGCCCTAAAAGAATAATGAACGAATGTATTTGAAAAACAAGCTACTGAGCGACTTCGATATTGATCAGATGCAAACAATGCATAATAATGCAGTGTGTTTAAGGAAATCATTGATCAAATAGCTCACTGTCTTTGCAATTACGTTGGTTTTTAGTTATTTTATAATAACAACAATAATAATAATAATAATTGATGTTGTTATTACAATATAACAAATCATTTTATATTAATAATATGTATAAATATAAGAAATATTTTACGTATAGGATATAGATGGCGTTTTAATTTTCATAATAATGATGATGATGATAATGATTTGTATTATATAAAATGTGTATCATTTATATAAATATTAAAATATGTATAAATAGAATAAATAGAATATATTTCATGTAGAATATAGAAGGCGTTGTTTTAATTTTCATAATAATAATAATAAATTATAGTTATAATAATTATATTAATAAGTTATTTATAGTAGTAGTACAGATTTTTATAAATATTTATATAATTTATATTAAAATAAATATTCTATCAAATAATAGGCTAATCGATTTTTGTTGTCGTTGTTGTTGTTTGCATGCAGATGGCGTTATTTTGTTAATAGGCCTAATATAAATTAATATAAGTATTTATGTAGCCTACGTTGTGTAACCACAAGTATTATGTAAAATAACTAATGAAATATAAATATTTTGAACAAATATTTGCAGTTTATTTTTATGTGCCAAACACTTTCTCGCGTAAAAATGTAAACGCCAAATCCTTGTTTGGCTTTCAGGGGGTATCACGGCACTTTTGTGCACATTCTTAATTGATTTCAGGAGGGTGTTACTTAGTATGTGTTGAGGAAGCATAAGAGAAAGAGGAGGAGGAGGAGAGAGAGAGGGACTGGAGAGGGTTGCATTGCATGAAGATCCGATGAAAGATAGCAGGCTATTGCAATAAGAGGGCAAGAGAGAGGGGTGGGGGCAGAATGACGCTGATTCGGGGCTATTGATCTCTCCCTCCCCTCTATATGGGGTCAGTAGTTTGATCAGAGCGCGCGCAGGATCACTCAGAAGAGCCACACACGCGCTTTTGTAAAATGAAGCGGTGCGTATAGAGCTATCCAACAGGACACTCATCACCAATCCGATCCCGTCTGTCTCTAACCTGATGACGGGAAATAATAAGATTATCCAGCAGGCCAGGAGAGCGACACGTTACATCTCGGGAGAAAAGTAACTGGTGTGGACTGACACATGATGGTGCGCTCGAGATCAACGGATCTGATCATGAATCCGTTCAGAATCTCCGCGCTGATGATGTTCCTCTTCGCATCTGTTCATATCTCGTGCCCATCGCAGTTCCCCAGTCCGCTCATGTAAGTACTTTAACGTTGTTGTCTGTGCAGAAGAGCGTCACAGCGTTTCAACTGTTGATTAAAATGCATTTTTTCTTTCTTTCATTCAGCCTCTGTGTGTCTGTTCGGACGTGCGTAAGTGTGATTGTAAGTTTCTGTGAGTGTGTAAATCGTGCTGGATGCACAATATACAAACTATGTATTTACTTGTGTACAGTTTCACTTGAATTTAACGCTATATCCCAAGTCTTCTGATTATGATCTTCTCCTCCAGTCAGTGATCTTGAGAGCCTGTGTGACTGAATCAGTGAGTCGGAGTTGAACTATGATTCGTAAAAGAATCAGTACAATTTGAGAGCTGGTTTAACCGATTGAAAAGAACTGGCTCAAACGAATGATTCATCCACTGCTCTTGTTCTTGAAATCTAATCACTGACTCAGTGATCTGTTCGCAATGGTTCTCCAGCAAACCGCTCTCTTTTAGATAATCGGTGAATAACGATATGATCTGTTAATCTCGTAAACGTATTGTGTGCACGTGTTTATCTTTGTACTGACACTAATCTTAAAGGTTAAGCCAGGTTAAAGCTTTTACCTCATGTGGTTTCCATTTCACTTTCACCTTATGTAATCTTTTCCCATGATTTAAGATGTTTCACTTTACAAATATCATTCAGCACTTGATATTTAAAGGGGTCATATGATGCGATTTCAAGTTTTCCTTTCTCTTTGGAGTGCTACAAGCTGATTGTGCATAGATAAGATCCCTGAAGTTGCAAAGACTAAAGTCTCAAAACCAAAGAGATATTCTTTATCAAAGTTAAGACTCTGCCACGCCCCCCTAAAACGGCTTGTTCTAACACGCCCCCACATATCTACCTCACTATGTGGAAATATTTGCATAATGCCGGCCAAATGTGCACACAAAGAAAGAAGGCGTGGTTTCAGTAACCGCAGTTAGTGTTGAAGCAGCGATGTCAGGGAGACGCTGTGTGTTTCTAGGCGAAAGCAAAAGCACTTTATTTGGCCTTCCGAAAGTAGATGCATTTAGGAATCTTTAAGATTACTTACAACAGAACAGCAATGCATTTTATGGACGACCGTTTCGTGAACCTAGGAGAGGAGGTAATTCTGACTTTGCTATGACAATCTGGCGCTTCTGAATCAGCTACTGTTTTGTTATTAGTTTAAGTATTTGCTATTGACTGTTCAAATGCGGAGTTTTGCGCATCGTGTGTGTGTGTGTGCGCGAGCGAGCGAGA
>NW_015555724.1:461983-474533 GCF_001515605.1 Sinocyclocheilus anshuiensis
TACATTTCCGACGAGTGCTTGCGGTGTTCGGCCAATCACAATGCACTGGGTCAGCTGGCCAATCAGAGCAGACTGCGCTTGTCAAAGGAAGGGGCTTTGTTGAAAACGACGTGTTTGAGAGAGGCGGGGCATAGAGGACCTACAATAATGTACAGTATTTGAAAAATAATGTGTTTTCTGAACATTAAAGCATGTCAACATATTCTGTTACACCAAATACTCAAAATAATGATCTTTAAAAAAGCATCATATGACCCCTTTAAATGAAAACAGAGTCATTATTTTACCTTGCTAAAGTTCTCCAGAATATTTGCCCCAATGGTACTTGAACAAAAGCTCAGAATTGATTAATTTAATGTATTGCATAATATTCAACAGAAGTGCATTGTTACCATGTATGGCAAACAAATGATTGTGTTTGTGAGAGACAGTTGTGACCTGACAGATGGTTAAGCATTTTTCTGTTTTGAGCTGGCAAGTCTTTTGTTAACCTGATATTTAAATATATTAATATATAAAATATTAAAATATAAAATATATCTGACTAGCAGACACGTATCTTGTGAGAAAAGTACGTTTAAAACTGTTGTGGATCTGTAAATGATTGTGAATTCATACAGAAGGCCCATTCTCCAGCTCAGTATGTTGATGTATTCCTGTTGTCATAGGACATATGCATCTGAGAAGAATTTCCCTTATTGTCTGCACTGCTGCTTAAAAAGTGATGGTTTCACCAGGTGGTTGTGACAGCAGAACAATGGAATTGTCAGTTTCTTCCATGCTATACAGTCTTAACATGCCACATATTTTTACATGCTTTTATAAATCTATAAACAGTCATTTCTGAATGCAGTAATAGACGGAATTTGTGTATTTTTACATTGTAACTGTGGTCGCACATTGTGTTATATTGCATGGTGTGAAGAGCATTAATGCAAAGAAGCTGGACCTGATGTGACCACCTGTTTGTTCTGCTTTAGAACATGCATTCAGGAAAAAGAAACCTCTTGGGTGGCCTGAACTGACGTAGATCGATACATTTGTAATGGCCGTAAAAACCAGGGTGTAATTGTTCTGCACAATAAGTGCTTTTGTGAAATGGGCTCTTCCGGTAGATTTCTGAGAATTTGCGTCAATAATGCATTGCTTTAAAATAATGAAAAATAATTAGATGTTTCAGTTGTTGAAAAGGTTTTCTTGAAAAGGTTACAGCGGACTAGTACAGTGTGAATTAAAAGTAAGGGGAAAAACTTAAAGGAACAGTTAATCTCAAAAAAAGAACATTTGCTTAACATTTACTCACTCTCAGGCCATCCAATATGTAGATGAGTTTATTTCTTCATCAGAAAAGATTTGGAGAAATGTAGCATTACATCACTTGCTCACCCACGGATCCTCTGCAGTGAATGGGTGCCGTCAGAATGAGAGTCCAAACAGCTGATGAAAACATCACAATAATCCACAAGTAATCCACACCACTCCAGTCCATCAATTAATATCTTGTGAAGTCAAACGCAATTATTGTTTCTGGCTAAAATGTGAGTCCTCTATCCATAATATTGCTTTCGCCAGTAAGTAGTCATCTTGTCTGAATCAGTTGAGAAATGCAGAAATCAAGCACCGTTTACAAGTGAAAATAGTCCAAAACTGCAGTAAACAAATATGTCCGTGGATTTTGATGTGAGAGGACAACAGTTAAAGGCACAATATGTAAGTTTTCGTCGCTAGAGGGCGCATATTCAAAACAAACAAGAAACAAAGGCGTAGTTTGATGACGCCGTGACTGAGTGTGGAATCATGGGAGTTGTCGTCTTCATCCCCACAGCCAACGCAATCCGACAGGACTCGGGCAGAAATCATGTTAATTGATGAGCTAATGTATTAAAGACTTATTAAGGCCACTGTAGTATGAAGCAGGGTGGGGCTAAAAGTCGTGGAAGCGAACTGAGGCCGCTGGAGTGATTGCTAATGAAGGACGAGTGCGATACACGGCTCGATTGCAGCAGAGCTTTTATTATGCCACAGTCGACCGCATTTGCTTCTTCCGGTCATGCGTATGTGGGGTAAAACAGCGCTGTTTTATACTAGATACATTTGAGTGTATTGAAAGTTCCGTTATAATGCTACTCTGTGCATTCATCACCTGTCTAATAAAATGCATAACATATTAAAGTGTCTTTGGGGTTTCCATGTTTTCAACAAAATAAAACCAGAAAAATCGAGGGGTTATGACGTCATTGGCAGGCGACGCAATGACACTATGGACACGGTCCGTGTCACTAGTTAAAATTGCTTATTTCTCTGGCTTTTTCGAGAGGGAACTGAGGGAGAATTCCCACAGAGAGATGACGCAGGTGATCACTGTTACTTTGTCCTCCTGACAGCCAGAGATACCTGTCCCTCAGTCCCACACTGGTCCACTTACTGACACAGGGACGCCGCTCAACTGTGGAGAGGACAAGATATATGTTATGCTGTAATAAGCAGAATATTTAGAAGCACACAAATGCATATGTTACAAAAGACATATGCCATCTTAAGGAACAGTTCGGCCAATAAAGGAAAATTCTATTATTTACTCAGCCTCATTTCATTAGTTGTGGAAAGTTTTTTTATTTTATTTGTTTTTATTTTTAGTAGTATTTATTATAGAAGCTTTGCAGACAAGCAGGTCAAAATCGGCATATTAGAATAATTTCTGAAGGATCATGTGACACTAAATACTTGAGTAATGACTGCTGAAAATTCAGATTTATCATCAGAGAAATGTATTACATTTAAAAAAATATTAACTAGAAAACAGCTATTTTAAATTGTCATAATATTTCACAGTATTACTGTTTTACTGTTATTTTTTTATTAAATAATTGCAGCCTTATTTTCAAAATTTCTTATTGACCCCAAACTTTCAAATATTATTTGACAGACTTATGTTACATTTAAGATATATATATATTTTTTAGTTAATATATTCCCTGAGAACTAAACAAGAAGGATAACAGGATATGTCAAAGCGTTCAAGTTTAGTGGCATTAGAGCTTTGTTTTATGTGCCCTAACTGACACAAGTCTGACTGCTACTGGTGCCCCCTTAAAAAATAGGCGTGTGGTTCGCTGGTCTAGAATCTTTCATTGTTCCTAGCAGCAACTGTATAGTGTAAGTTTAGACATAAGTTCTTTAAAAAGAAAAAAAGCTTAGAGTCACAGTTCTGTTCCCCTGTCAGATGAGCGCTAATCCTCAGCCTGTAAAGGGATTAAATAGCTTATTATAGAGGAGCGCAGGGAAATCTCTGAATGGACCTTGGAAATGGAAGTGAATGGAAGCACACATTCGCTAAAATAAACTCATTATGATCACAGACAAATTACCCTTTTAGCAGAATTCATATAAAGAACTGTGGCTGTTTCCTTTGACTAGACATTTTATCTAACCTACTGTACTAGATAGACATATATTTTAATTCAAGATAATGCTGTTGGATGTTCCTTGAAAGATACATGAACAATTAGATAACACTTCACTTGAGGCCTGTATGTATAATACATTATAAAAGTATTCTTATTGCATTAATTATGCCTCAAAATGCACCACTGTGTGTTCTCACGAATAACTGCAACATCATGGCTACACCTTTAAAAAGATAAACAACCAATTTTACGCATAGCAAGAAACATGCAAGTACTCTAATATAATTGAACTGAAATTATAATTAAGCATAAAAATACCTAAAGCATCAAGTTGGAAATTATAGATACTTCTATTATGCATTTTGTATCAGGCTTCAAGTTAAAGGAATAGTTACCCAAAAATAACAATTTTCCTTGTTGGAACAGATTTGGAGAAATGTAGCATTATATCACTTGCTCAACAATGGATCCTCTGCAGTGAATGGGTGCCGTCAGAATGAGAGTCCAAACAGCTGATGAAAACATCACAATAATCCACAAGTAATCCACACCACTTCAGTCTATCAAGTAACATCTTGTGAAGCAGAAAGCTGCTGTTTGTTTGTAAGAGACAAATCCATCAAGATATTTTTAATATCATGTAATTTAATATCGGAGTGTTCCACTCGTCGGGCTCACGTCGGCGGCAGTTTGCCCGATTCAAACATGTTGAATCGGCGTCGGGCACGTCGGCGCGAGTGAGAGCTCTGATTGGATGTTCAGTTTAGCGAACGAGTCAGTGCCTGAGAATTAAAGCGAAAGTGATGAAAACAAGCATCTAAATGAAGGCGGTACAGACAGAAGGCTGTATAAATGTTACATGATCTTTCCCAATCATTCTAATACGCGAATGTTTTCATAACAACATGAGCCGCTTAAAATTATTAAAGTTATCAACATTACTGATATTCAAAATGGTATGCAAGCGCTGCTTTGTTTACGTTTCGTAGCCTATATCTGCGTTTATCTCGTATATCTTTGTTTCGGTTTCTCATTTTGAATGACGAATATATAGGCTAGGCCTACTATTGATAGGTGCTGATATAAACAGTTAATTCCTCTCACGCATGCGCAGAACGCACGTGTTAGTTTGCCGTCGGCTGTAGACCTAGTCTGTGCGGTGTGTTCGAGCACAGCCTTTTGGTCCGACGCTGCCGACGTGAGGCAACAACACCGTCGGCTTTCGTCGCCGCTAGTTCTTTGAAGTCGGCTTGGTGTGTCCGGCCTTTATACGTTTAGACTCGGGTGCATTAGTGAAGCATGGCGGTTGTGAGAAACTTTGCATTTCTTCCACCATAAAACCTGGCAACATGTGTGGTTGTAAGTTTATTAGGTAGTGTGCAACTTCCTGTGAGCCAGCCAAAGCCCTGTGAGTGAAGGAGGTCTGACTGGTAGCCTAATGGCTTATTTACAGAGTGTTTTAAAGAGTGTGTGGGACTTTACATTGCTGGAGGCAACTTCTTGCAAACAGGATATTTTGACTTAGCAGACTTAGTTTAAAAAAGTGCTGCTATAACCATATCTGTCCATAGCCTCTGCTCGTTAGAAAGCACCTCAACCAGCAGATTGTCTCATTGCAACCTACATCTGTGCTTCTGTGTTTCCGGCCCCTGAGGAAAAAGTGTCCATGACAGAACAATAGAATGAGCGCTAGAGGAGAAGAATGGAGGAGCCTATATTAAATTCAGAATTCTTTGCAGCCTGTCTATCTTTTTTCACTCCCCTTTTCAAATTCGGTTCTGACCCCAATACAGAGAGCACCAGAGGGTTCTATTATACTAGTATTGACGGTTTGGGTTCACGAATTAAACTTGGACGTCTGCTGTGGATATGTGTGCTTTTGTGCTTCTGGGAAAGAGAGTAAGACCTTGGCCTCCTCTGGTACCACAAAACCACTGAACATTTGCTAGTCAGCTTCTTTTATGCAGACAGCACTCTTTTGTTCCCTCACAAAAATAATACATGAGAGGGCAGAATGTTTTACAGAATATTTCTGTGCAGCATAAGTGAGTGAGCGTGAATGTTTAATAAGTAAAGATAAAAAATTATTTAATATACACTACATAATGTTTTTGAAAAAGTCTTACTAAGGCTGCAGTTATTTGGTCAGAAATACAGCAAAAACAATAATGCACTTGAAATATTATTACAATTTAAAATAACTAATTCTATTTTAATATTTTTTTCAAATTGATTTTTCCCCTCCCTATTTCTGTGTTGGGAAAGCAAACTTTTCAGCATCCATTACACCAGTCTTGATCCTTCAGAAATCATTCTAATATGCTGATTTGGTTCTCAGGAAACATTTCTCATTATTATCAATGTTGAAAACAGTTGTAATGCTTAATATTTTTGTGGAAACAGTGACACATTATTTGTCAGGATCATTTGATGATTATTTTTAATTTAATTTTTTTAAGGAAATGAAACTTTTAATTTGAAGGAAATTAACTTTTAAAATTTCCTCAAAAAATAAAAATAAAATTAAACAAACGAATACATAAATAAATAAATAAATCTTGCTCACCACAAACTTTTGAATATTTATATTTAGCTAAAATATAAAATGAATATTAAAGGGGTCGATATGATGCATATGATTTCCTTTCTCTTTGGAGTGTTACAAGCTCTTGGTGCATAAAGAAAATCTGTAAAGTTGCAAAGACTAAAGTCTCAAATCCAAAGAGATATTCTTTAAAAAAGTTGAGTCAACCACGCCTAACTAAAACGGCTCGTTCTAACACGCCCCCACATATCTACGTCACGATGTAGGAAGATTTGCATAACGCCGCCCAAATGTTCACGCAAAGAAAGAAGGCGTAACTTTTATTCTCGCTGTAGTATTGTTGTTGCCGCCGCCACCATGTCGTGAAGGCGCTGTGTGTTTCGTTGTGAAAGCGAAACTACTTTGTTTGGCCTTCCAAAAGAGGACGATATCCGCTTCGTCATGCCTGGAGCTGATCCGTGCTGGTCACTGAGGAAATACATCAACTTCACGCTGTCGATCGGCTTCCACCGTAAATGAAGCGGAGTCCAGCCCGGGGTCATCACATGTGGTTGCAGCAAGCCCGCCGGACGCTCCTTGGTCGAATCCGCCGGCCGCACCGTTCTCAAGCCCGTCCGCCTCTGCTCACTCTAGGCCACGGCTCACTTTAGGCCTCCGGCCTCCGCTCACTCAAGGCCGCGGTGTGAGACGCTGTTTCATTGTGAAAGCGAAACTACTTTGTTTGGCGTTCACATGTTGCGCCTAAAAACGCGTGGAAAACGCTAGGCGCACCGCTTTCTGCTTTTTCCCCAAAGCGTTCGGGCGCTTGCGCTCCAGAGACGTCTGCCGTTGCTAACCAACCATGACCTGTGCACTTCATGAAGACGCAGAAGTTTCAGCAAAGGATAAATGTATTTGCAGCACCAAAAATCGCTTGCAGTAGCTCTGCTACTAAATTTATTTAAAAATGTCTATCCTTTACAGCTATGATCAGCTGTTCCATCATCTTGGCTGAGCTTTCAATGTTGTTACGGGAAAGGATGAAGCTGATTGGTTGGTTCTTGTCACATGACCCGCGGTGCGCTTGCAGCATTCTGAAAAGTTTAAATGTTTTTATCTGGATGCAGCGCAGACGCGCCTGGAAAAAATGTCGCTTCCATTATGAGCGCGCCTGCCGCGCGTCTACATTTGAAATAACGAACTTGAGCATGCAAAAAACACTATAGATGAATGGCCCCTAAGTCATTATAATCCGTAATTATGTCCCCACAGGATGCAACAAATGCCTCGTTTATAATGGGTTTTAATGTTTTTGTCTCGTCGCTCCGGCCGGGACACGGCATCACAGTATGGTAGGGGCGTAACATTTCCGTCACATGCTTGAGGTTTTCGGCCAATCATAACGCACTGGATAGCTGGCTAATCACAGCACACCTCGCTTTTCAGACCGATGAGCTTTGTAAAAATCGACCCGTTTCAGAAAGGCGGGGCACAGAGGAGAAACAATAATGTACAGTATGTGGAAAAGAATGTGTTTTTTGAACCTTAAACCGCATAAACACATTTCAGTACACCAAATACACAAAATAATGTTCTTTTTAGCAACATCATATGACCCCTTTAAATAAAAATTATTTAGTGTTTCAAATAGGATCACAGTTTGTTTAAATGCATCAGAAATACATTTCTTCAAGAGATGATACTTCTAGTTCTCTGATGGGCTTCACACTTCACAAACACCTCCTGAATTTCTCATCATGGTTTGGGTAATTTTAGATCTGTGATCACAGAGGCCATGAAAGACATGTGACTTCATCCTGATGTCCATGAATTCACTCTCTTTTTCATCTTGCAGTGTATATAGGCACATCATGGAATATCATAAAGAAAGAGAGTTTCCATTAAAATGTGGTTGTACAGTAGTATTAATTATTCATATTAATTGGATGTTATATAACCATGCGGCGCAGTCACTGGAACCAGTGACTTCCCCGAATTTAGTCTTATGTAGAGCAGATCCACAACCATTTACAGTTTACAAGATTAACAGTTGGCAAGAGGAATAGTAGGTTGAAATATAAATATAAATACTTACAGATATAAAAGAGTAACCGTTTGAGGGAATGCAGGTTTTATGCTATTTTGCAGATGCCTTTCAATTTGTATATTTATGCTTTTATTTTGAAGTTCTTGCAAAATATTCTTATTTTGCATATGTTTGCTGATTGTTTCCAGGTAGGTGCCATCTTCTTTATGTTTGTACAACCCTCATGTTTTCCTGTCCTTCATCTGCTATTTTTGATATGTCCAAGTTTATTGAGCATTTATCTGCTTTGACTTGCTTGATCAATTTTCGTGTCACGTCTTGGAATCTTGATCAAATAAATGAGCGATTTGTTTAGTTTAAACAATCAGGTAGGGCCACACAAACTTCAAAGTAAGCACAGCACTTATAAAACCACAGCAGACTATCCCTAAAGCCATTTCTGATGGAAACTCTATACACGTGTATGCTTGAAGCGTTTTGTGTTTGCTCTGAAGGACAGGTTTTTTTGTGCATTCACCAGGTTATTCATCTTGAGTACTTGCTTGCAGTGTGCTAACTGACTGTTTAGATGTTTGTAGCTGCTTCGTGCTATTTTTAAAACGTGCATATTAAAAGCACCTGTCATGAGATCACATTTGCTGTAACTCTTCCATACTGCAAATTGCAGTTTCAATGTGACTCCCATATGTAGCTGTCTTCAGGACTGTGGTTTAGTTACTTCATAAAGACTTGTATTGTTTTTCCATTACATTTTCTGACCCCTCTAGGTATATATTTAGATTGCAACTGTATATTTAATGTGAGTGTTTGTGTTTGCAGGATAAAAGAATGGGTAGATCAGCTGCAGCAGGAGCTGGTTTCTCTAGCAGACACAGCCAGCGCTGGGAATAATCTAAGACAGGTCAGAGGTCCAGTGGCCTTCACACTTTACCACGCACACACACTCTCCTATACATATTGATGCATGTGTATTTTAATGTCTATTCACCCCAACGAATCATGAGTGAGAGTTAAGCCTGCTTAATTATCAAAACAATCATTACCGGTAAACCATCATCTCGTTACTTCATTACCAGAGTCCCTATAATGAGTGCCTTTTTCTCTCCGTTATGGCAGGTCTTTATGGATAATCAGAATTATTTTACTGTGAAAACAAATAATGCGGCACAGCTTGTGGAAACAGCGGCACGGAATATAGAACATTTTTTGAAGAAGCGAGCCGCAGCTCTAGAGGTAAGACCATCCTGCTTTATTTATTGTTGCATGAGCATCAAAAGATATACAGAACACATGTAAATGTGTTAACATATAGAACATTTAAAAAGTGTATCATATAATGCATACTACGATTCATAATACACAACAGAATACATTAAATATTAATCTCTCTCACACACATACAGTACATACACATATATATATATATATATATATTAGTATATATGAATGGTTTGAATGGTTGAATAGGAATAATAGTTTGTGTATTTATGGGTAAAAGATGAGATGTCCCATTTTTGTGTCCACATGAAATCACATTTATTAAAGTGATTTTATATAGAAAGCATATTGAATGCAAGTAAAGTGTCTTCTTTAATGTTTCAGAATATTTACTTAAAAATGAAACAACATAATTATTTAAATATATAAAATAAAACGTGATCACAATAAATTATTATAGTTTGAATGATTAAAAATATGTTCTAAATATAAATATAATTTTTTTTTGTATTTTTTTTATATGAACTATAACTACATTGAATGACATTTTAGTCGTTGTTTTTTGTAAATCATTGTAAAAATGTATGATAGTCATTATTTTATGCTCAGAAAAAATTAAACAAAACATATTCTAATGTATGAAAAAAAAATTAAAAGCTGAATTAAACTTTGTTTTGATGCTGAAAATCCCTTTCCGTCTTTTTGTTTTTCAATATTTTATATACCCATATGTAAAATACATATACAGATTTTTTTTATACATATTCAAACAGATAGATAGATAGTTTGTCTGTAATTTGTAAACTTGATGCAATCAAGAGGCAGTGGTCGCAGGTGTAATTTTTGGAAGCTTGTTGAGTTGCTTGTTTGGAGTTGAACAGATGCCCCATAGACAGCGAAATAAAATTGCATCTACCCTCTTGAGTGCTCGTACTGACCTGCAATCTGATCTAAGCATCAATGAGTATGTGTGTACTCCTGTTCACATGTGTGTCTGTGCACACGCCAGCTGGCATATCCTTTGGACAGCGCAGTCACAGAAAGATGGATGCCAGCGGGTTATAATTGTTATCAGTCTTTGAAAGATTCTGGGTGTCTGCGCCCGCTGCAGATGTGCCAGGCTTTTCCTGGTTCACTGATGCCAGTCTGCAGACCTGGAGGGGGTTTGGCATGGCTACTGTGCTTACGTGTGTGGGGTTTGTCTGTCCGTGGGTCCATTAGCATGCAGAGGAAGTCTCAGTAGTGGTCAAGGCTGTCAGACGATGATTGTATTAGTTTGTGTGAATAGTGTTGTTGTCTTTGCAGAGAGGCAGGAGAGGGAGAGGGATGTTTGGACTGGTCCTTCTCAACCCATTACTCAGGTGTTCTCTCGTCTTTTAGTGACAGACAGACAGGCCTTTGGGAATTTCCTCACTCTTTCACTCACATCTGTCTCAATAAGACACTCGTGCTCTTGTTTTTCATCCCCCCGGCTCTCGGCCTCCCCAGAGCATTGACTTAAATGTTTCACTAGAATAGATTTAATCTAATCAATTTGTCACACTATTGTCTTGTGTATTCGGACAGGAAGATTAGAGCAGGACGATGGAGTGGTGGTTTCATTTGAGGTTTTGCAAGACTGGATATTGATTCTTTTTCTGGGAAATGCCACAAGGAAGCCATTTACTAAGACACTAATGAGGAGACGTTTTGCTACTCTATTAAGTTGTATATGAAGGCTGATGGTGTGAACAGTATTGATTGCTTTTATTTATATTTTTACTTCTTTTTTGTGGTGTCATTAAGGCAAAGGGTGAGTATTAAACTTTGGCATGTAACTCACCCTAGGTTGTTCGTGCTTCGGAAATGAATGACATCTTAAATCAGATGTATACTCTTGCTTTTCATTAGCATTCAGACTTCATTAGCATTCAGGTTTTCACCTAGTGGACTATCAAATAAGCAGAAACAAAATCTTGATAGAAGAGTTTTATTTTAGTATTATTTGTAATATATTTGTATTCATATTTTGAATTAGCTTTGTATTAGATTTTTATTAATTTTATGTGCTTTAAAAATACCATTTTCAGACTTCATTTAGACTTCATTAGCATTGAGGTTTTTACCTACATTAGTGGACTATCCAAAAAAATAAAATAAAATAAATAAACCTGATAGAACAGTGTTATTTTAGTATTATTTGGGTTATACTTTTATTAATATTTTTATAATTGAAAGAATGTCATTTATTAATGTTATGTGCTTTAAAAAATACTACTTGGGTATAATTAATTATTATTATTATTTTTAGTTCAGATTTAGTTAGTTACTTGTTGCCAGTTTGTAATTTTAATGCTTCAACTTAAACTGATATTAATTCAAAACAACTTATAATTTGTATTTAGTTTAGTTCAATTAATTTTTTTAATCTAATATTTGTTTTATTTTATTTCAGATTTATTTCATTTAACAAAAAATGTTTTTATTAGTTTTATTAGTTAACGATAATAACCATATCATAGGTTTACAGTGAAGAAGAGTTCGGAGATAAGAAATCTTGTTGCTGTTTATTTTTTTTTCTTCTCTATGATTTTTTGCAATTAATCTTGAACAACTTGGACACCATTTCCTGCAGTCTGAAAATCTCCCATTGACTGTAGAATGTTTGGCATTGGAAATCTAACCGACAGTGATGACTTTATTATATTTTGCATACTGAATTGTGATTAGTCTTTTGCATTAATTTGCATAGATGCATTTTTTTTTCCATCTATTTAATGTACTCGCCTTTACACTACAAAGATGGTGTCAGGCTGTGTGCTGATTCTCATGCACAGTTGACAAGATTCTGAGCTCTGATTCGGCTTTTCGTTAACAGAACTAAAGCTTAGAATGTAATCTTGGCTAAAACTTTAACACCATTCTTTCTCTGCTTCCCAGCCATTTCCTTAAGGGAATGCAAATCTTTTTTTTTTTCCACATTCCTTTCCCGTTTGTCTTTGTGATTGAAAATTTTAATCGCAGGCGTAGCTTCCTCTAGAGCTCCCGTCAGCTGACTAAATAAAGGACTGCTATAGCATCTGTCTCTCTCGTTTTCTCAGCCCCTGCACCATTCTGAAAACACAGACACAAACCCTCAGCCTTCTCAGCTTCAACTTCTGTGATCTGCTTTGATAATGCAGATGAAACGCTGCACGGCTTGGTTTCAAGCTTGGGAACGGATGCTTGTGTGTCACATGTGGTCTACAGCTCTTTTCCTCATTATGGTGTGTTTTTAATAATCACAGGTCAACAGCCACTAGAGCTAGCTGTGCAGCTCGTAAACAAGCCACAGCCTCTCACATGTGTTGTGTGTATTTGTTAGGTATGTGACTG
>NW_015555724.1:474543-478009 GCF_001515605.1 Sinocyclocheilus anshuiensis
GTATGTGACTGTTTACCAGGAGCGAGCTTTGCCTTTTCCTGGTGTGTGGAGAGGTGGAAATCTTAGCTGTGGTTAATATCTGTGCATTTGTCTTTTTAATAATAACAATAACAACAACAAATTATTATTAATAAGACGTTGTATTATTTTTTTTAATTTTGAATAATTTAAAAAGATTTATGATTATTATTTAATTTTAAATTATTCTATATCAAAAGTAATACAATGCTGATTAATCTAAAACAAAATTTATTATTATTATTATTTGTTATATCAATTCAAATTATTTTGAATTTAAATTAATATTATTATTAAAAAGACACTATTAATTTTCATTTACAATAATTTAAAATTACAATAATAATAATAATACATTATTATTATTATATTTATTATTATTACTGTTGTTATTATTATTATTATTATAATTTTAAATGATTCTGAATTTATATTAATATTATTATTAAACAGACACTATTAATTTTCATTTAGAACTATTTAAAATGCAGTAATAATAATAATACATTATTACTATTACTATTATTATTATTATTATTATTATTATTATTATTGTTATTATTAATAATACAATTTATTTTAATATTGTTATTTAAAATGCTGTGTTAATTTTCATTTAGAATAATTTAAAATTACAACAACAACAATAATGATGATGATGATGATGATGATGATGATGATTATGATGATGATGATGATAATAATCTCAGCTTTTGACAATATTTTTTTTTCACTAATATAATAATATAAAGCAAAAAACATTGTTTTAAATGAGAAAAATGCAAAGTTGAAGCATTTTAGCTAGTGGTGTCACATATTTGAAATCCTAAGACAGGGATCAAAGCCAGGTTACAGCCATCATCATTTTCAGCTGTGACTGTATTTGTATGTGTGCGTGCAGGGGGTAAGTTGATCGATCCCGAGGCCTGGTTGTCTGAGACAAGTCTGGTCTCAGCCCTGTGTTTGATCATGTCTGCTTCGACATGCATTATTAAACAGCCCTCTCCTCCCCTTGATCAGCACCGTATCTGAGATAACCAGCCTCCAGCCGGCCACACTCATCCTGGGGCATGTTGGTGCTCAGCAGGTCGCACTCTTAAGTGGACGTACTGAGCTGCAGGGTCCTGTCGCATGCTGGGCTCAGGAAGGGTCCCATGACTTCAAATGATTTCGGATGCATTACTGAGACCAGACATCCCATCATATGTTACTGTTTGCTTTTCCCAGCTACTGAAATGTTTACAGCCTAATTAAAAAGCATTTCTTCCATCTGTGGGATGAAGCTTTTTTTAATTGTTTAATTATCTTCTCTAGACTGTACATATTTGTCTGTTCGGTCCAGCTGAGTAGATAGTGAAATGTTTACCGCCTAATTGACTTACATTTCCTCAATCTGTAGTGGGGGCTGTTCCGATTTTCACAGTTCTGTCCATATTTTCCTGTTAACCGATCTCAGAGGAGACAATGTTGAATATCATACTGAGACCAAGCAGAATTACTGCGGAAATTATTGCTTCTAGGCATGGCACTCCAGTAAATATGCATTTTGTCATGCAGCGGAAGTTGTAATTTTTCACCTAATTGTTATCTACAGAAAAATCATAGTGAATAATTCATCCCCCTTCATATTCCTATTAATAATAGATGTGAGGCGTTTGTTTGAGAATAGCTAGATCATTGTTATCCCTGTGCAATAGGAGAGGATTGTGAGAGGGAGATGGATAGCTAGATAGAGAATTTCATCTCATAGAATCATTCCATGTTCAGCTGATTTATTATGATTTGTTTGAAGTTTAATTCCACCCTGTTACTAGTAGAAGGAGCATTATGCTATAAGAAAAAGTAACAGGCTGATATACGAGCTGATATGTGGATGCATCTCTTAAAAACAATTATTTCACCCTAAATTCAAAAGAAGGCTCCCGCTCCAAAAGGAAAAATGCGTAAATATGTTTATATGTATACAGTATATACATGTATAATGCGAAATCAAAAGCAAAAGTTATATATTATATAAATAATAAAAGAAGTGTGTGTGTGTGTATGTATATATATGTAATATGTATATATATGTAATATATAAAGTGTGTGTGTATGTGCTGCATAATATAGACCAATAACGTTATATATATATATATATATATATATAATTATATAATTTTTGGCATTACATTTTATCGTATTTGCCCCACAAATTCATTACTGTATTGCATTATTTCTTATTATTGTCCATGATGATTTGATTAGGGTTGCAAGGGGCGGAAAATTTTTACTGGAAATTTCCTGCCCCTTTGCAATGCTAGATTTGATTCTCATTTATAGTCATTTTTAACTGTAGTACAATAAAACACTTCCATTATTAGTGTTTTTGTTGTAGTGCAAAATACCAGGATGTAATAATTTTTGCAAATGACAATAATAAGAATGACTTTTTTTGTAATACGGTAATGTCAGAGGGGGTATATTTTTCTTTTTTCTACAAAATATCATAGAAAATCTTGATAGATGGCATTTTTCCAGACAAAATATCTCTTTCTTTCTCTTTCTTTCTTGGTGAAATATGACCCTGGTTAATGACTCATACTCAGTTTTTGACCCGTTTAATCTTATTGAGATTATTACAGTGCCAGCGGTAACATCTAAGCAATATGGCCTTTGTCCTCCAGCTGTTGTGTTGGTGTTTATTAAGTCTGGCTGTGTTATTTCTTTTTGATTATGAGTGCTGGGTGTGGATCTTCTCAAAAAATGAATTATTAATGTATTTTTGTGTGTGACTGTTTGTAAGAGCCATGTGAAGAGTAATTAAGAGCTGAATTATTTATATTAAATCACCTTCATATGTGTATGTGAGAGAGAGTTGTACACGCAGGATTGAAGAGAGTAATTAGTCATTTAGGGTTGGCTTGGGGCAAAGCTATTGTCTCTTTACATTCTATCTTCCTTCCTTATGGTCTTCGTTTGACACTTGAAATTATTTCTCTGTCCCGTGTGCATGCATCCCAGACTGCCTGTTCTCTGCTGTCAGATCATTAAGTACAGCTAAAGTGTGATCCTTGTGACACCATCTCAAATTGGGATCCCTCACCTCCAGGCGAAATATGTCCTTTCGTATAGACAAATGGCATGAAGTCCACCCCAGAGGAGACTTTTATTGCTTAAAGGTTGCTCTTTCTGCTCGGAAGACTTAAAGTCAGCATGAAATCAAAATTTATGTTTTGTTTTTTGTTTTTTACTTTCTTGATACATGTTCCTGGTGCATAATTCAACAGGGTGCATTCTAAATGAACAAAAAATATGTGTTTTTGTGATCTCTATCAAACTAATATTTTGCTCTGCCCCTGCTATAACTTTTTTCGGCTGACATAACGTATTGGATAATGTTAACACATTAGATAATAACACTATTGGACTACTCCCATATTCAATGAGAAAAACAAAAGTAGGGAAA
>NW_015555724.1:478103-487780 GCF_001515605.1 Sinocyclocheilus anshuiensis
CTTCGTTTGACACTTGAAATGATTTCTCTGTCCCGTGTGCATACATCCCAGACTGCCTGTTCTCTGCTATGTCAGATCATTAAGCACAGCTAAAGTGTGATCCTTCTGACACCGTCTCAAATTGGGATCCCTCACCTCCAGGCGAAATATGTCCTTTCGTATAGACAAATGGCATGAAGTCCACCCCAGAGGAGACTTTTATTGCTTAAAGGTTGCTCTTTCTGCTCGGAAGACTTAAAGTCAGCATAAAATCAAAATTGATGTTTTGTTTTTTGTTTTTTACTTTCTTGATACATGTTCCTGGTGCATAATTCAACAGGGTGCATTCTAAATGAACAAAAAATATGTGTTTTTGTGATCTTTATCAAACTAATATTTTGCTCTGCCCCTGCTATAACTTTTCTTCGGATGACATAACGTATTGGATAATGTTAACACATTAGATAATAACACTATTGGACTACTCCCATATTCAATGAGAAAAACAAAAGTAGGGAAAGATTTGCTTTTGCAATTGATATGATGGTGAAAATTGGAAGTGATATGGTTTGCAAATGCCATTTCATGTTGATCATTCTCGGATACACTACCGTTCAAAAGTTTGGGGTCAGTAAGGTATTTTATGTTTTTTAAAAGAATAGTCTTATGTTTTCTACAACTGCATTTATTTGACCAAAAATACAGTAAAATACAGAAATATTATTGCAATTTAAAATAACTGTTTTCTATTTGAATATATTTTAAAATGTGATTTATTCCTGTGATGCAAAGCTGAATTTCCAGCATCATTACTCCAGTGTTCAGTGTCACATGATCCTTCAGAAATCATTCTAATATGCTGATTTGCTGCTCAAGAAACGTATTATTATTATTCTTTGAATAATAGCATTTATTTGAAATCTTTTGTAATTATTGATGTTATAATGTTAAATTTATGATGTTAAATTAAATGTTTACAATCAAATTTGCAATCAATTTAATGAATAAAAATCCTACTTATAAATGGTATTTTCTATTCTAGTAACTTTTTCTTCTGATGTTTCTCCTAAAATTTCTTGAAATAGACAGAACATGACATATTTGAGGGTATGTAAAATTAATGTTGGTATTAATAATTTATGGATATGTGGAGAATTGTTCTAGAAATGTTCAAATTGAAATGACTTTTGATTGTTGACTTTTTTAAATTGTGGATAAATCTGTTTGTGACATTGAGATATCTTCTAAAACTTGAGAGGAGACGCATTTTTTTTTTTTTTTGTAGACTCCATTTGATCTCCTGTTAGTCTAATTGCTTTCTAGAAGAAACAATAGAGTTACGAGATCTGATTTTTCTCGCTTAGGAGAGCTCAAGATGAGAAAATATCCATCAAACACTGCATATGTATGCTCTCCAACATAAATCTGGATGTTTTCACACATATCTGCCAGACTGTGATATCGGTTATGTAATCTAACGTCTATCAGACGCCACTTATCTGGTGTCGTTGGCTCTATTTTCAGTGGCGTTATATACAGAAGTCGTATCGTGTCTCGGTTTATTAGTGTTTCATCTTGTTATGTGTGTGTGCGAGTGTGTGTGGGACATCAGCTTGCATCCTTGTGTGTGTGTTTGTGGCTTGTAATGAGTGTGCTTGATTACTGAATCTGTGTGTCTGGAGCAGATGCTGCCTTTTGTCCTCCTGTGAATATCCTCACATCAAACGGGAGCAGCCCAGAGGAACTTTCACTCGCATTACACACATGTAATCAACCGTCGGAGCCACACAACAGTGCTTTTCAAAGCACAGGCCGACATAGAACACAGTCTAGAATAGCACAGGATGATATACTCAGCATAGCGCGACTTAACGTGTGTTGTACGGGCAGATGGGGTTGTCTTGAAACGATCACGTTCTGATGTCTGCGCAAGAGACCAGCAGTTTCATATCAAAGCACGCTGTGTATCGAGGATTTTTAATAAGCCCAGACGGCTCAGTGACATCTGCGTTATATTTTGTTGGTTATTTTTCTACGTTCTCTAATGGAGTTGTTAATTCACAGCTCAGATTCCCATTTAATTGACATGTTGTCAGGCTTGGAATGCTTATTTATGCTGTTTATGGAAGGAATGATGTCTGTATAAAGGATTTCAAACTGCTATCCACATGCAAACAGTGATTTAAAGATGGTGTGTGTATGTGTGTGTGTTCCTATCCCATCTTAAAGGAACAGTTCATGCACAAATTAAAATTATCATTTACTCACTCCAACCAAGCTTGCTTGCTTCCAAAGGCCACAAAAAAGGAAATATTCACACTTCTCTTTTCCATGCAGTGAAAGGGAATGATGATGACCAGTGGCTTTCAAGCTCCATGAATGGCAACAACACACGTTACAACTCATGCGTTATATATT
The DNA here is from genome assembly GCF_001515605.1 of Sinocyclocheilus anshuiensis. NCBI lineage: Eukaryota > Metazoa > Chordata > Actinopteri > Cypriniformes > Cyprinidae > Sinocyclocheilus > Sinocyclocheilus anshuiensis. Next base: position 480,501 of record NW_015555724.1, read on the forward strand.
CTAATTTGCATATGAATATTAGCATATTAGAATGATTTCTGAAGGATCACGTGACAATGAAGACTGGAGTAATGATGCTAAAAATTCAGCTTTGCATCACAGGAATAAATTACATTTTAAAATATATTCAAATCGAAAACAGTCAAGTTTAAGTTTCACAATATTCACCATTTCCCCAATATTACTGTTTTGACTGTATTTTTGATCAAATAAATGCAGTCTTGGTGACTTTGAAAAACATTAAACAAATCTTGCCAACCCAAACATTTGAACAGTTGCACATTGAGAATCAATTATGCAAATTAATGCAACTGAACTAAGACCAGTTGGAAGCTGGCAAGCTGTCATTGTTGGGTAGATTCTAATTGTCTTTATGACAAAATGACTGTAAATATCCATTGTTTACTCTGTTCAGGCAGGTTAACCTATAGTATAAAATTGCTTACTTGCAGTGTAGTTGTCGCAGCACATAATATCGGGATGGGAGAAATGATTTCGCAATTTATTTCATTGTAAAAATTCACTTCACTTTTAATGCTTGTTATAGCGATCATTGAATGGACTGTGTTATGCTGTATTGGGGTCACTTTGTCATGATTTGTCTGAGCTGTAATTATAGTGTTGTGTCTGAGTGAGAGTGTGTGGGTGGTCGTGTGTGTGGTGATTTGCAATCATGAGATAAATGAGTACACACTCACGTCACAGAGTAATAACCATCGGTGGTGGCTCATCTTTATTGTGCCCAGCAGTGTGTGCTGGCCTTTGTGAAAGGCCACTGGAAAGAGGGAATCTATCCCTAGAGCTCAGTTAGGCCACAGACAGCCCCATAAATCCTCTACTCTAATACTCCCAGATTCGCCTCTATTGGCCAGTGCACCAAATTGGATGCTTTGCATTCTCGGCCTGCTTCACTTGAGACACATGCTGTCTGAGGTCTGAACCACCGACACTCGTTCTGTCTTTCTTTCTGTGATTCTTATTCGTTTGACATCTCAGCCCCTTCTGTTCATGTCTTGATGCATGGTTGGATGCATTCATAGATACTCATGAAGAAATTATGTCATAAAATTATAGAAAAGTTAAATAAAAAAGAGGAACAAATAGACAATTGTTAATAGACAGCAAGAGTATGGTTTTATAAAATGAATGTGGCATAGCTCACATTATTTGGTCTTATAATTGTTTATATTAAAATGTTTGACTTTTGCAGAACGACTTTCTTTTTTGGCAGGTGGTGTTTTTCTCAGGAGGCAAATGTTATAGATTTCATTTCAGGAAAAAACATCAAGATATTAAAGAGATCTAAAGAGATTTGTTACTTTTATTCACTATATATGCAATCCTATTTTATTTGTCTGCTTCACTGATTTTTTTTAATCAGTATTTTAGACTTATTTTCTGGTAAAATATCTTAATATGCTTAGAGCACAATTCAATTTATTTAATAAAGCAAAATTGCATAAAATTGTAGGATTTGTTTTAAATTTAAAGAGGTTTATGCTTTCAACAAGAAAATAAAAACAATTTGCCAATGGGGCATGATAAAAATAAATTAATTTAAATTATGATACAGTCTTGCTCCTCAAATAAATATGTCTATTTTAAGGGTGTGTATGTATGTGTGTATATATATATATTTATATATGTGTGTGTGTGTGCGTGTGTGTGTGTGTGTGTGTGTTTGATTGAGTATTTATTTGATTTATTTAATTATTTGATTATTATTAATTAATTATATTATTTAATTTTTTATTTGATTTTTAAAAAAAATATTTATTTGATCATTTGATGTTGTTTAGACTAAAATACTGATTAAGAACAAATACATTTATTTATTGATTTTTTGGTCAAAGTTTTACATGGCTTAATCTCCCTGGTTGTAAATTGGTGTGTTGTGTCACAGGATGAAGGCTGTTGTAAATGGCTCATTGATTTTCAGGCGAGTTGGACTCGAGGGATGTATCTGTCTCTTTGCTCTAGCCTATCGGCTTCTTCATTAGCGAGGGGCTGTCGATAATGGCATGTGTGTGAAGGTAGCCGGAGGCCCGCTGATGAGGGCAGGGCAAGAGTGATGGATGCTCGGCACACTCTGTTTGCTACCGAGTCACAGCTGTCTGAGCGCCTCTACATGCATATGCATCAAAAACCTCTCACCGAACAGATACGATTACGCTGCATGGCATTGGGAGCGTGGGAAATGAACTGTGCACTGTATAACTCCCGGCAAACTTTTCATAAAATGAATTCAGCATGGAGTATGTGTCCTTGAAACAGTGTTTTTTGTGAACTTTTAGTGTTAATTGTGACACGCAGCCCCAATAGAACTGGTGTTTTACCTATAATGTACCATTTAAGATTACTTGAACATTAAAGACAACATTTAGCAGCATTTAAAAGACATTGAACATCCATGGCAAGTAATGCAAGGCAGGACTGGTATCCATCATGATTTGATTGAATTGTAAAATTTGGGCTATGATGTCTTTGGTTTAAAAATATGGTGACACTTTACAATAAGGTTCAATCTGTTAACGTAAATTAATGTCTTAGTTATCATGAACTAACAAAAAACAGTTTTTTATTGTATTATAGTAGTTTATAACTGTACTTCTAAATATACCCATGTTCACTGGGAAATCATGTTTGTTCTGCTTGAATTAATGGTAATTTATAAAACAATTTAAACAACATTTATACAAGTGTTGAAAATGTATATTATTATTATTATTATTATTATTATTAAATGCTGTTAATACATTATTAATTAATGCTGTAAAAGTGTAAAACTTGTAAATCTTGTAAACCATACTCCAATAATTGACAACTTCAAAGATTTTTTTTTTTTTTTTTTTTGTGTATGTATTAACAAATTGAACTTTATTGCCCCTTAATTATACCTTAAACACCAATTATTTTAAAGAAACAATGACAATTTAATTTTAGGGTAATGTTCTGGTAATGTACCTGAAGCCAAGGAAAATAATAGGTAGATAAAATATCAACCGTAAAATTGCATGATAGTAGGATAGGACCTGTTAGCCATGCACTTTAAAAAGTGAATAAACTTGAAAATAAAGACGTTGGTTCGGTCAAAATACTGAGCTTTCTGACCCAAATTGCACATTTGCCATGTCCATGTTATTATTGGCCAAGGGGTTTCTCCAATCAGGCGTCACACTAAACCATCTGCCTAATGTTGGCTGCCGTGTTTAACGATTATGCCCCTTAAATAATGGAACCAGATGTAATGTCTTGGAGGTAATTGGATCGTTCCTCTCACCTCCTCTGGGGGAAAAGAAAAGCAGTGTTTCGATCCAGTCATGAATGCAACATTATTGTCAGCATGAGTATCCCCAGGGAGAATTGGCATTATTAAAGACACCTTTCTACCGACTTCCATCACCATAATCACCCGCCGTCTCTGGATTGCCAGGTTATTTGAATATCCCATTTGCAATTGTTAAAGAATCTTTTGTTGACTGTAGTGGATAATCCTATTGTAACACTTCTTCTCGTGCTGCTTTCGCCCAATTCAGTGTTAATCCGGCATACACACAGAATCCACATTAGACTTCAAAAACCATTCTTATTAAATTAACATGATAAAATGACATGGAAAAGTTACTCAGACTGTGATGCACTGATATTGTGCTGTTTTTGTGGTTGCCAGGGTGTTGCTATGAAGTGTTCTGAGGAGGGTTTACTGTGTTTAAAAAAAAAAAAAGTGTTTTGCTTTTCACTTTCAAATAACGAAACAAACGTTTTTTTTTTTCTTTTTAGACTGATTGAATTCATACTTTAAAGATGAATTACTAAATCTAGCATTGATTACAAATATACAAGCTGAAGTATTTTTCTGTATATTTATTTATTTATTGGCATTCATAGTATCGGTTCAGTTTTTTAAAATGATAATAATTTTATTAAACAAATTTTATTAAACAAAACATAATGCATATTTTGTAGCAATAATAATAACAACAACAATAATAATAATAATAATAGCATATTATTATTATATATTTTTTTAAATACAAATATTGTATTTTGTGTTGTTTATTTATGAGTTTTTCTTTTTCCATCCCCTTACTGACTTTAAAAGTTTTTTAGTTTTTTTGGTGCATATAATTACAATTGACTGTCATTCCCTAAATGTCTGCCCGGGCATGGCAGCGCTCCATATTAGTGTAGGGGTTTGATGCTGCAGTCCATCACCACAGGGCAGAGGAAATCTTCATCTGTGAATAGACGCACACATCAGATCTTGAATCATTTATGAAGCTCGCCACTGCCCAGGAGAGCAGCACCAAACAGGATTTATGACCGACTGCCATAACTCAATGACGACGCTCAGCCAAAGTTTCCCATTAGAAAGCAATATACCTTCGGCCTTGCTTAGTTTACAGCCTGTGTCACTTTGCAGTCTGTCTGGGTCTTTGTCCTGGAATAATGGACCAACTGTACTGTAAGGTCACTGGAGTGCATTCAGGTGGGAGGAAGGTGAATTTTAGATAGTTTTTCTGATCTTCTTATCGGGATGAGCTGAGGAGAAAGCACAGTGTTTGTTGCTGGTTTTCGGGATACGTGCAGAATAAATGAGGCTGTCAGTTGCGCTGAGTGTTTGTGCAGCAGGTAGCTTTACTTTCTGGAAGCAAATGAGAGGCTTAATGCGAACTGTGAAAAAGATGAATGCGCCCATGTGAGCTCAGGCCTCTGAGTGTCATTTGTTCTTTTGTCATGCGTTTTCATGGCTAGAATAATCCAGGATTGATGGGAGTGATATTATAGCAGCGGTGAGTTTCCTCTCTCTCTCTCTCTCTCTCGGCACTCATTCAGAGATGTATTTGTTTCACCTTTATGCGATGCTGTGGTTTACAGTCCCGTCAAAATCCCTTTATTCCAAATGGACAGGACCTGAGCAGTCTCTGGTTTAGCATGAGGAAAGATCAGCCTAAATCGCAAAGGGCAAACAAGTTTGAAAGGCATGTTTGACTTGTTTATTCCCTGTTGTTACAGTGTTTTAAAGCACCACTGTACTAAAATAGCATATTCTTATTTTGATTATTTTCCTACTTTCAATTTTTTGCATGTAATTCACCATGTAATATACTCAAACTCTAGGTACTGAAGTATAATCTTTGCGACAATTTGTTATTTTAGTATTATTTATACTAATATAATATTTAGCAATATTTTGAAATGAGCTTTTGTGTTTTTAGTGCTTATTTTTATTTTAGTTTATTTTTTAGTAATTATGTGCTTTTATTTTATTTTAGTAATTAGTAATTTAGTCATTTTACTAAATGTAGTAATTTAGCAATTTTAGTACTTCAAATTATTTTATTTATTTGCCAAGGCAACATTTCTTTTTCTTTCTTTCTTTCTTTCTTTCTTTCTTTCTTTCTTTCTTTCTTTCTTTCTTTCTTTTTAAAGAAATTAATACTTTTATTCAGAAAGGATTGATATAAATAATCCAATATGACAGTAAAGACGTTTCCAGATATCAAATATTTTGAGGTCACCGTATGCATTTCTTCCAGGTATCTTTTAAGCTTAAGTTTATCCGATATTTAGATTTTATTGAATTTAAGATTTAATTAGTAATTTTACTAAATATAGTAATTTAGCAATTTTAGTACTTCAACTTATTTTATTTATTTGCCAAGGCAACATTTCTTTCTTTCTTTCTTTCTTTTTCTTTTTTTAAAGCTTAAGTTTATCTGATATTTAGATTTGATTGAATTTAAGATTTATTTCAAATAATGTAAAAGATTTGTAGTAGTTTTAGCTTCAGTTAACATAACAATACTGTCCTATAAATTGATGATTTTGGCGGTTTAAAAAAAAAAATCATCTTCTACCCTGCTATCGAGATATTGGTATTAGCACTGGTCATTGAAAAACACATTTTGGTTGAAATCTGAAAGTTTGTACATTTCTGATTGACACTTTCAGAATGTCATTTCAGTTTAAAGCCTAATTCCTGGTGATATTTGCATGCTAAATTGTAGTCTGTACTTTTTTTTTCACCCAAGTACTGTATACTACTACTACCGATCTTTCTTTCTTCCTCTTTCATCTATATTTACATTTACTTTAAAGTTTTTAACTATGACTAAAAAGTTACCTTATTGATTTTCTGCACTGCAAGCGCTGATGTTTTCTTCTTGAAATGCATGTCTAGTTTTCTTATGTGACCATTTTTAAAAGACTTCAAAGACACAGGAAACCAAACAGTCCAAAAAAGAGGGAATTTTAATTAAATTCTTCAGAAGAAGACTCTGAACAAAACTTGCTGCTTTCAAAGGTGATTTGAGGGTGGTTGCTAAGGTGCTCTGAGTAGTTGTTAGTGTGTTGCTATTCTGTTGCTAGGGTGTTCAGGGTCGTTACTTACTGGCTCTAGTTAAAGAGTCTACCTTCAAGTCTTTGATATTCTGGTCTCTAGATATGGCCCAGGTCCCTCCTTCAATGCAAGTCAGATTGATTTTCACCTCTTTTATCATCTTCCAGTTGGAAACCATAACCAGTCACACCTCTACTTAAAGTGATAGTTCACCCAAAAATTGAATTCTGTCATCATTTACTCACCCTCAAGTGAATTTCATTCTGCTAATCATCAAAGAGGATATTTTGAAGAATGTGGTTAACCAAACAGTTTCCGGTCCCCATTCACTTCCATAGTATTGTATTTTCTTCCATAGGTTTTGACAGGTTTGGGTGAACTATCCCTTTAATAAGCGACATGATTTGAGGTATCATTCATATCTATAGCACAAATGTTCCAGGTTTGTTCAAATGCCTAAAGCCACATAAGGAGAATCTTTGCAGATTATCTTGCCTCAAATCTTAAACATGCACACACTACAAAATTTTAACATCGTGGAGCATCACACACTACAAGATATTATTAAGATTATCATGCCAGAGGGAACGCCTCACGTGATCTCACGCAGCAGATCGTCATTGATATTTCAGTGATGTTTACATATGTTAGCTAGCATGCTAGCTGCTTTCTACACTCACCCGCTACATTCAAAACTGAGGCGATTTCACTCCAGCGCTTCTCTTTCTTCTTACAGTTGTGATACGTTTTCGACACATTATACAGACACACTCTTAAAAATAAAGGTGCTTCAAAAGGTTCTTCAAGCGATGCCATAGAAGAACCAGCATTGCTATTGTGAAAGTACTGACATAATCATATAGCAAAGTGAAGTGACGTGACATGTGGCCAAGTATGGTGACCCATACTCGGAATTAGTGCTCTGCATTTATCCCAT
>NW_015555724.1:487850-493630 GCF_001515605.1 Sinocyclocheilus anshuiensis
TTACAAGTCCGACTCTCTAACCATTAGGCCACGACTTCCCGTCATTCCCGATGGCCCCGATTTGTGTGGGAGCAGATCGGGAGGTGCAACATTCAATCGGTGAACGCCTCACATTACCAGATAATCCGCGCCGAACATTGGGACCGATCGAGGAGCTCGACAAGATTTTTGCTCCGAGTCTCGGGAGGGGGAAATCGGGGCTAAATCGGGCTAAAAATCTTGTAGTGTGAGCCAGGCTTAAGACCTTCATTCCTCATCCAAACACAAATTAAGATATTTTTGATGAAATCCGAGAGCTTTCTGTCTTACCAGATAATCCGCGCCGAACATTGGGACCGATCGAGGGGCTCGACAAGCCTCCGATTCTTGCGAGGGGGAAATCGGGGCTAAATCGGGCTAAAAATTCTATAGTGTGAGCCAGGCTTAAGAGTGAATTTTATAACAGAATTTTACCCCATCAGGACATTATATGCATGTAGTGTTTCACATGAGATTTGCAAGATATTCCAGTGAGCACTTTTTGACACTCACTCGTCTATAATTAAATGCTTTTTTCTTTCGCTTTACCCCCACTCTCTCTCCGGTCTGGCTAGATTAAACCGCAAACTCTTCATTAAGTTTGCGGATGACACGACTGTAGTGGGTCTCATTAGCAACAGAGATGAGACAAACTACAGGCTATCTGCTATGTGCCTTGTGCCTTGTGCTGCTTTATATATGTTTTTACATTTTACCTTATTTGTATATTTGTATAGTTGTATTTTATATTTAATCTGTATCTATCTGTATTTATGTTCTACTGTTAGTGTTATCTGTATGCACCAAGGGTCTGAGAGTAACGCAATTTCAATTCTCTGTGTGTATGTGCTGTACATGTGGAAGAATTGACAATAAAGCAGACTTGACTTGACCAAAGTGGAGTAAAGGTATTGATGGACCTCCTGTGAGGTTATTGACTTGCTCCACTGTGGTTACTGTAATCAGCTTGATGAACAAGCAAACCCGGCTGTAGTTTATTACTGGGACTGTCAGTTCTACACACCTACACACAAAGGTCATGATTTACTGAACGCATTAGTTCTTATAACACTTTGCCTTCACTACACTAGAGCCGTTGTCATGAACAATTCGGTCCTCCTGTTGAATCGAATCCACCTAGCACCCTAAAGCGATTCCATTTAGCTGAACAACTTTTAATGGGTGCTCCATTCAGTGCTTGGTTAGAAATGTAACAATTTTGTTGCATGATGTATGTCGTGTGGAGTTGCAAGACAAAACGAACCATTTGCGGAGAAAGTTTGGGGCCAGTACGGTTTTTGTTTTGATAGAAATTTATTTTATACAAGAAGGGCTCAGTAATTGATCAAAAGTGAGAGTAAAGACATTTTAATGTTACAAAAGATTTATATTTTAAGTAAATGCTGTATCATGATTTCCACAAAAATATTAAACAGCACAAAAATATTTACAAAAATATTAAGCAGGACAATTGTTAATAATAATAAATATTTAGCAGCAAATCAACATATTAGAATGATTTCTGAAGGATCAAGTGACACTGAAGACTAGGATATGGCTGCTAAAATTCAGCTTTGCCATCAGAGGAATAAATTACATTTTAAAAATATATTAAATAAAAAAAAATAATTGTAAGATATCATAATATTATTGTTTTAACTGTGTTTTGATCGAATAACTGGACCTTTGAAATAAGAAAAATCTGTAAAATTGGTTACATGTTCTTTTCTTTTCTTTGTCAATTGTAAATAGCGTTTGCGTGTTACCTGCAGTAATGGGTGTCTCCTGTGGTTTTTTTACTCATTACATTGTCTAGTTGTCATCTGAAGATGATGTCTTCTTGCTGAGTGGCTGCAGAAATTACAGTTCATATCAGTTCAACTCTCAACCTTTGCCTACCTTTACTTTTGGCCAGGAAACGTCTGAATGAATGGAACTCTCACCCTCCGTCTTTCATGATCTCTATTTTACGTAATTGATTATTCTCTATAATGAGCAGCAGAAATACTTCAGTGTTAGTTTCCATTATGAAACCTTTACTCCTTGAGGACCTGTAATGACCGCAGGCCACTAATGAGTCTCTCCTGGAAACGGTTGTTATGGCAGCAGCATGCTGTCGATGCCACATAGATATAAATCGACTTGTTGCCACATTATAATTGTAGTGCGTTTGCACGAGGACGAGTGACTTGCTGTTTTGCATTTCTCTGATTTTACTGTCGTATTTTAAGAGTAAGTTTTGACTGAACGTTAGGATCTTACATATCCTGCATAATAAGCACTGGGTGCATGTGTAAATGTGTACGTGCTGGAGTGTGAAACAGTGTATTTTTAGTTTCTCCCAGACTGTGTAGAGGAGGTGCAGAGACTGCTGGATCTCAGCCCAGACTTCCAGCTCTAGAGTGTCTAATAATGTGTGTGAGTGTCCATCTGTTTATAAGAACAGCATCCATAGTGTCTGGATAGAAAGGTTGATGTGCATTTTTCCCCCCTCGATGATGGGTGTCATTGTTGTAAAATCTTTTGACAAAACTGTGAGAGGTGTTGCAGACTGGAGCGAGTTGAATCTGAAATGTAATCGTTAGCTCCCACCTTACAAGCTCACATTTGTGGTCTTGTAAAATTACACAATTTTTTGGGGTTCAAAAGTGGGGCGTTGCACAATTATACAGTTCTAGAGGAAGGGTTGGATTTCAGAGCAGTGATGGCTTTATTGAGAGAGTATCTGATGATCTCAGGTATCTGTGTTGGTTTTGAGGTTTGATGGACCTGTTTATTTAAGGCAAATGCTGGGTTGGGAAGCTCACATTACTAAACATCAGCTTTAGCTAAGCTCCAAACCAGGAGACTTTATAGCGAATAAGGCTCATATGATTCCATCTTCTTGTCATATCATTTTCTTTGCTCTTTTGAAATAAGAGTTTGATGTATTATGTAGACAGGCTCTTTAAAGTTCACAATCCGAAGCTTCCTCCTTTGTCTAACCAGACCATTTATTGAAACTAATTTGCAGAAACATCTGGTTAACAAATTGTAATATCACAACCACGAGCGTATTAGACTGTCTGTGTTTACATGTTGACACTTGTTCAGTATCCAGAAACTCAGCCTGCCCTGTTGTAAATACTTTTTTTCCCCACTGTATATATATATATATATATATATATATATGTATCATTATTTTAGAGAAAAATAATTGTATTTATTTATTTATTACAGTAAATAAGTAGTTTTTATTTTTGTGTTTAAAAATAAATGAATAATTATATTTATTTTATTCATGTATTTAAAATAAACACATGGTTTTATTTTATTTTATTTTATTTTAAATCAATGGTTTTATTTGTTTATTTTATTTTATTTTTTCGGCCATCTTTATCTATTTTGCCCTTACATGGCCTGTTTATTTCTAACGGTGAAAGAAGGGGTGAAAATGGTAATGGTAAACTAAATTACAGGAAGGAAAGAGTTTTCTACAAAAATGTAGGATATGGCCGGTTCAGTTGATTTTGCTGAATGGGCCGAATCTGGGTCAAAATCAGTGAAACCGTACAAGCTGCTCATTATTTAAAATGGCTAAAATACAGTCAAACTTACTATAAACTTATAGTAATAAACTTAGATATGTTTACACTAAATACAACATTGCTAATTGCTCATTTAAATAACTGAATAAATAATGAATGAATCTGTTAATAGTTAGTAGCTAGCGGGGCTGCAGTGCAATATTAAACACTGTTGTAAGTGATTTTGTCACACTACATTGCAACTTAGAAAAATGTGTTTGTTGCTGCTAAAGAATGTAGTCATTTAGATCTTCTCAAAAACTCTCTGTTTTGCATAGCATTGAGAGTGATATTTTTCTCTTGAGTTATACATTTGCTGATTTAGGTTAACCATGTGTGTAACTGACAGTAGCACCAGAATTCTTTCTGTTGTGTCCGAGTTGTAAAAATCCCAGCATATATTCTGAAATATTGTATGTATCAAAGAGTGAGAACTCATGAATCCTTGTCTTTGTTCTTGAAATGTCACATCATGTTACAGTACCGTTTCCTTCCGGGAAGACTCTCAGACTGCATGTGTTGCGGGGGTTGAGCTGCCGAGAAATGTCACATCATGTTACAGTACCGTTTCCTTCCGGAAAGACTCTCAGACTGCATGTGTTGCGGGGGTTGAGCTGCCGAGAGCTCCGGGTGACAGAACAAAGACCTGAATGTTCGTTCTATTCTACTCTGTTCTGCCCTTTTCTTAAAGGGGTCCTATTATGCTCTTTTACAAAGTCTTGATTTTGTTTTGGGGGTGTACTAGAACATGCTCTCATGCTTGGTTAAAAAAGTGAAAAAACATAATAGGACCCCTTTAAACAGAACCCACCATCCTGTCAAACCTCTTGCCCACATGTTTTGTTTGGTGTCACCTTTTGGGCCAGAACCAAGGCTGCTAGAATAGAATTGTCTTGATTCGTCAGTATGAGAATTTAGAGATGATGTATGGTGTTGAAACAATGCACACAGCTGTTTTGTATTAGTTTCTATGTTATATGACTATGCATCTGTCTCCATTTGCAGTTCATTTGTTCTGTTCAGTTGTTTAGATGATTAAGGTGTGTGTCTAGTAACATATTCAGTCCTGTAAAATGTTATTCATTGAGTCTTTTTTTTATTGTGATGGAAAAAACTGAACTATACATATCCAGTACGGCCAGATAATACAGCTTTACAGTTAACATTTAATTTACTATCTCATTATCAGAGTTGCTTTGATCATCACAGATATTTGGATGCAGTGCTTAACTAATTAAAATGATTTATTTTCTCTTGTTCTTTTTATAGACTTTGGCAACCGCAGCAGAGAATTTCCAAATGGAGCATCAATGGAAAGATGAATTTGAAGTAAGTGTTTCTATAAGTATTTACTGAACATTTACAAGGTGCATATAGTTATTCTCTTTGATTTAACGTTTCAAATCAATTCAAGCCAGTTTTATTTGTATTCTCCTTTTACAAGACATAAAGCGCCTTTACAAGAAAAGATGTTTAAGGGATAGTGGAAATTCTGTCATGATTTACTCACCCTCATGTTGTTCCAAACCAACACAAAAGAATAATTTTTTGAAGAACCCACTGACTTCTGTTTAGACAAAAAATACAGACATTTTTAAAATTATCACCTTATGTGTTGCATAGAAGAAAAAAAGTCATACAGATTTGGGATGACATGAGGGTCACCATGAGTAACCAAATACTATAATATACAAATAAAATGAAATTAAAATCTGCCATGCATCCCACATTTCTTGGGTACTGTTTACATAATCCACATTCTTGCATTCAAAAAGAGATAGATCGAATAGAAAGCAAGTATTTCAAGACACATTTTTTTAAAGTTTGACTATTTTTAAATGCTCAAAAACAGCACGTTATGCAATGCAAAGGCCAAAGATGTCTGTCATAGTGCGTCTAGCTGTAGCGTGGTGCTTTAAAGGGTATGAATTAAAAGACTTTTCTGGTGGAGAATTTTACAGTGCAACTGTGGAACAGCACACTGTCAGCATGCGCATAAAAACACTGCTGCCAAAAATATCAATATAACTGCCCAACCTCCCTAATCGACTAGCTGGCTGCTGGATGACTAGTCAACCATCTCTACTCACAAGTGACTTGTTACCATGGTCTAAGTCAATGTTTCCCAACCTTTTTTTAGTCGCGGCACCCTTTGGAAATTTTAACAAACTTGTGGCACCCTACAAAATTAATTTT
>NW_015555724.1:494159-504236 GCF_001515605.1 Sinocyclocheilus anshuiensis
CACGTGAAAGTGAAACCTGAGCGGTGAACTAATTTTCGGCAGCCGGAATTTCAGTGCATCTCTAATTATTGGCGACATCAGAAATGGATATTATATAATAGATGCTTTTTTTAACATTTTAGCAATTTAAAAATATAAAAAATATATTTTTTACATGCCTCCCATGCTCTCGACAGACGGCACCCCGGTTGGGAAACACTGGTCTAAGTAACACACATAACAGCATGGTTCTCTGACCTTTCAGCCAATCAGATCGCATATCCTGACTTAAAGGGATAGTTCACACAAAAAATGAAAAGCTTACATTTAAATCACCATTTCTGGCCAAAATATGAGTCCACAATCCATAATAACGCTTAATCCAGTGAAAAAGTAAAATTCTAAATTCTGTTATTATTCACTTACCCTTATATTGTTCCAAACCTGTATGATTTTTATTTTCCTTCTATGGAACATAAAAGAAGATATTTTGATAAATGTCTCAGTTATTTTGTCCCTATACAATAGAAGTATATATCTTCTTTATCTTTATTCTAGTATCTTCTTTAATTTTCCACAGATCAAAGTAATTCATACAGGTTTGGAATGACATGAGGGTGAGTAAATGATGACAGATTTTTCATTTTTCAGGCAAACTATCACTTTAATAGTTATATTCAGTTAAATACATCAGTTTACATCCTGCACATTAATGTTTATTTTAGGCAGTGAATGACATCTTGGATGACTTAATTGATTACAAGAATAAATTCTGAAGTGTTATGCAGATTTTTAATTAGATCATTCCAAATGAAGACCTCTGACAGGAGATGCTTTTGAAATTGATAATACCTCCGCTCGGTTTCACTGCTAAATGCTTTGGTGTGTTAGACCTATTTGTTTAGTTAAATGAAATCAAGAGTCATTCAATTAAATGCAAACAAGTTAATAAATTGATAATGAAATAATCTGATTGTACCAATGGCCAGAGTGTTTTTCCTCTATGTATATGTGAGTTTGTGTTTAAGTGGGGGAATGTGTTGCAGCTTAATGGATCTAATTTCACTTCCTACACTCCCTGCAGATGTCTGAAGATTTGATTTCACTGAATACACATTCTGCATTTCTCCCGTGGATTTATTTTTACTGTAGACACACACATGCACGCACACACCCCCACCCCCACCATATGCTGTGAATGCTGAAAAATGCCTGACCCCGACAACACTGATGGCCCAGAGCGGTTTAACATCAGCAGGTCATCATGACCACTTGCTGCAAAACCTGGCATGACCAGGCTTTCTTTAGCTCACCTTAATGTATTTCCCACTTGCTACAAAGCAAATGTATGAAAGTTCAGATCTGTGGAACACATGCTGTATGCATACTTAGCTTATTACAGTGATACTGCCACTGTATGATTTGCATGATGGGTATATATATATATATATATATATATATATATATGCAGTGGTTAAGGACCACTTATCTTAATGGTGCTTTTATATCCTTTATGAAACCTGAAAAATGTTCCTTTCTTTTAATTATCTTATTTTTCTCTTTCTCTGCAGGAGGACGATATAGTTTACTATAATGCCAAGGATAATGTGAGTATATAATTCAAGACTCTTCAGCACATAGACACCCTCAGCATTTTTTCAAGTGCAGATACTATATCAAACATGAATACCGTGAGCTCTTCTGTTCAGTTACGATCATGCGTTAGTGAGATTATGTGTGTTATTTCAGGCAGTCAAGATATGATGAGAATATATGTTCTCGGTTGACGCAGACTCGGCTGGCGGATACACACTCTCTGTGTGCCATACATCCCAACTGCCAATTAGGATGAGTCTGTGTAAAACACATGGAGGGAGCGTGTGCATTAGTGTGTAAAAGTACAAGATGGAAAGTAAGGCAGGGGAAACATGAGAGAAAATTAGTTTTTTTTTTCATCAATGTGCAAAGCTGGATTACAGTACCAGCAGTGCAAATCTTAATAAGATGATTATATTAATAGATGAGTTGGTTAGACATTTATTTTGATATTTGATATACACTTTCAAATTTCATTTATTCATTTGAATATATAAGATTTTGTTAGGCTTTGATTAGTGACCAAATGATCTATCAGACAGGTCAAATTCTGAACAAAATGATCTGTGTTGGCTCTGATAAACAACTTCCAAACATGCACAGTTTTGAACATATTTTGTTACAAATATGTTCAGAGAATAATAATATTTTGTGTACATATTGCATTTGAAGGAATAGTTCACTCAAAAATGTAAATTGTCATGATTTACTCATGGAACACAAAATCAATTTGTGAACAAATTGTTCTTTTGAGTCTTTTGAGAGTCTTTTCAGTGAATCGGTTTATCCAGTTCACAGAACCATTCTGGTTCTCAAGTTCTCAAATCTCTGACTCAATAAATTTGCAGTGGTTAATAGCTGACTAAAAGAGAAGAATATCATTGTAACTTTTAACACATTTTGGTCTTTTGTCACACAAAACTATTGTATGGCTTTATAAGACATGAAATATGATGTTTGAATTGTATGGATCACTTTTGATACCGTAATGGTATTTTTATATCCTTTATGAAGCCTTTATGAAAACTTTAGTCATTCAGGTTGTTGTAACAAGATGGATGACAGAAATGATGACAGAATGTTTCATTCTTTCCTGATATTTCTGTACATATACCATTCAAAAATTGGAATTTGTAAGATTTTTTCAATGTTTTTGAAAGAAGTCTCTTATGCTCATCAAGGTTGCTTCCCCTTCAGGAACTCGAGCTGCGTCGAAATGCTACGGGAACGCCTCCAGCGTGACCATGCTCTGAATCACGTGTAATCAGTCCAATGGATGAGCGAGATGTCACGGGCGGGGTGACGTAGCGACCAGGAAGCATAAAAGCACGTGCGGTGAATCCGCCGTCAGTTTTCTGTCATTCAGCAAGCGCTCTGTGTGTGTGTCAGTCTGATATCTGTTTGTGAGTCTTATTTAGTGTTGTCGGTCACGAAATCTCAAGACAAAACCAGACACTTAAGGTGAGGGCAGGCAGCGTTCAGTCTATGTGTTCCTCCCTGCCCGCGTTACTTTACGGGTGGGGATACACACAGTTTGTTTGTTGTCTGCTTGGGAGCAAGCACGCAGAGTCAGCTCTCGGAAAAAAAGGAGCTGACGGCCCGTTTTGGTAGCGTTTGTTACTGCCTTGCTTCGCTCTCAGATGGCTCTCTTTGAGAAGAGAGCCTTCACTAGCGTTCCTCGGGGTGCCGGCCCCGCTTTCGCCGAGGCGGAGCGGCGGCTGTGCTCGTGGGTTTCACATATGGATCCGGTGGAGGGAATGTAGACGGGCGCGTCCCTATCTACTTCCTTAACCACCAGATCCAACGCCCACTCTCGGGGTTTCGGAAGCCCGCGCTGCGGTACTTCCCCCCCCGGGAGAGGGCGGGACGCTCCGCCTGTCTTTCTCCGAGGAGATTGATACGGAGGGCGTCAAAGAGCTCGCCAGTTGCACAAGCATCAGTTACACAAGCATATTATGCCTGATATTATAATGAGCAGCATTGCTGGGGAGCGGAGCTCGCACAGTCAGCTCTCGGGGAAAAAAGAGGGTGCTGATTGTGCGCCGCATTAATGGGGAGCGGAGCTCGCGCAGTCGGCTCGCGCGGGCGGATTGTGCTTTTCCCGCTGTTAAGCGCTCCGCTCTCGCCGGGCACGCTCAAGGTCAGATCTCCTCTCACAGGCGGAGGGTGTGCCCCCGCCCGGAGCTGTGGGTGTGGCCTCTGAGGAGGCACAACTCATAGCTTCTGATCTCTCAACCGAGGTTGTTGAGACCATCCTCCATCCAGAGCTCCCTCTATGAGGAAACTGTACTTCTTGGTGCGGAGACCGCCAGCTCGACCCAGCTAACTGCCCGTTTGGTACAGTTCTGGAGTTCCTGCAGGCCTGTTTATCCGCAGGGTTGACCCACTCCACCCTAGAGGTATTCGTGGCGGCAATTGCGGCCTACCATGCCCCTCTCGGTGGCCATTCAGTGGGAAGACACCCTCTTCTCACACATTTCCTCCGCGGTGTGCTGAGGCTGAGGCCTCCGGCCAGAGAAGCTTATGTTAAGTGGTGGATCAGGATGCTATTCCATAGCCTTGAGCCCTCTGATCTCCCCTCTCCTTCGGGGGTCAAGGCTCACTCCTCCAGAAGTTGGCCTTCGGGACGGTGTGCCCCGCCTACTTTAGCCATTCCTGGCTCCCTTTTCTCTCGCCTCAGTTGTGCTCTTCCACACTAGGCAGGAATTTGCAAGTCTGGCGGCGTGGACATTCTCGTTCCCGTAGCGTTTCGACGCAGCTCGAGTTCCTGAAGGGGAACGTCTCCAGGCAGGGATTTGCAAGTCTGGCGGTGTGTGCATTCTCGTTCCCGTAGCGTTTCGATGCAGCTCGAGTCCCTGAAGGGGAACATCTCCAGGTTACGTATGTAACCATGGTTCCCTGAAGGGAGACGCTGCGTCTCAGGGCCATACTTCTGGCAGCCCTGCCAGCGCTTGCTTCACTCCTAGAAGCTGACACCGGTTTCACCGCACATGCTTTTATGCTTCCTGGTCGCTACGTCACCCCGCTCGTGACGTCTCGCCCATCCATTGGACTGATTACACATGTGATCGGGGAACCATGGTTACATACGTAACCTGGAGACGATTTATTTGATCAAAAATACATTAAAAACAGTAATTTTGTGAAACATTATTACAATTTAAAATAAATGTTTTCTGTTTTAATATATGTGAAAATGCAATTTATTCCTGTGATGGTAAAGCTGAATTTTTTAATATGCTGATTTGGTGCTTAAGAAATGTTTCTCATTATATTTAGTTGAAACCTTGATACATTTTTTGACGAACAGAACATTCAGAATAACTGGATTTAATTGAAATATGTACCATACCAGAGTTGATTGTTGTTGTTTCTCTTCCAGCTTGAAGCCAATGAAACAGAAGGAAGGAAAAACCGGATCAGACCTGAATTTAAAGAAGACCCATCATTCAAAAACCGCCTCACCTCCTACAACCATACAGCTGTGCATATCCCCACGGACATATATGACGGCTGTAAGTAACTCCCCCACCCCCCACAGACACGCTAGCGCTCTGCCTGCTCCACCGTAACATATTATCTACTGCTGGAAATCTGATGAGACGCTCTCCTGCTGATCGCTTTGGATGTCAGTTACAAAACGGAGTATAAGCGTGTCTTTGTAAGAGCTTTTGGAGGAGAATTATAGAATCTATTTGACAGCAAAGACTCTGTGGGGAAACTTTTGTCGGAATAAGTGCAGGTGCGTTTGTTTGAATAAGCCCACAGTATGCATGTGCATCTATTTAAACTGTATTTCACAAAGGTTTTTAAGCAGGGATAGTAGGCTGGCCAAGCCATAGAGTCTCAGTTGGCCTGCTGGGATAGCGTCTGGCTCTTTGGTGTTAGACGGCTCTTCCCCTATTGACCTTGTACACATACATGCACGCAAAACGGAAGACAAATAAATTCAGGTAATTACTTTGGCCATTGTACCCTTTGGTAAACAGAGTATTTGAAATAACACCAGGTCAGACAGATGTGCCCTGCGGTAAGCATAATGTTATATGGAGGATGAGTTTGCTTTATTTTTAAATAAAGAATACCGAATGAATTCAGAGATCAAGTGATGCTTCAGTCTCTAAGCAGTGAGTTAGTCTTTCCAACACATGCTGACAGAGGTAGCTGCCCCTGTAATTTAAGAAGGGAGTTTCCTTGTCACTTGTCTTGTAATTGTATACCATTTTATGCAATTATCTGTGAGTCATTTCCTAATCCTATATTGCTATTTCTAATTTAATGTGTGAGTCATTTAGGCTTTTTGAGTAGGGTTGTTTCATCTGGTTATCTGTTGGTTATTAAAGTCTGTTAATTTTGTGATTTAAAGCAAGTGTTACTGGCATATAAAGATCCAGGGATTCCCCACTCAGTAACTAATATTGTTATACTCTGGAATGTGATTCATATTTATACAGAAGTATTTTCCGCACTGAGAAGTACGGCCTGCTTAAATTGCGTAAATCCGAGAAAAATTGCTATGTTTTATATACATTTATTTCATGCATGGATACTGTTGATTTTGACAGCACTTCACAAATTAGCGTCGCCATGTAGTGTCTGTGTGTGGGACACTCTATAGCATCTCAGGCAGTCTCCAAAATGAACACCCGCAAGCATCACGTATGTAAAAATGGGCCTTGTCATGTATATGAAACGGTGTTGTGCCAGTTAGATGGTAACTTTTTTATGAATTCTAACAATACATGATGCATGAGTTAGAATGCGATATGGCTTATTGCAATTAACAAATTGGAAACAATTTAATCACACAAATATATAGTCTGATGTGCTGCATGTTTCAGAGTGATGCGCGGCACTGTATTTTTTTACACGCTAGCAGATTCGGTGAGTCTCAGTTTGCAGTAAAACACGATCTTTGTAATAATAATAATAATAATAATAATAATAATAATAATATAAATAATAATAATAATAATTGTTATTACTAATTTTAATAAATAATGTTATTTTCTTAATAAATTATTATTATTATTATTATTATTATTATTATTATAGCAAACATAACATTTTTATTATTGTGTAGTAAAAAAAGAGAATGGAAATTGAATGGAAAAAAAAAACAGGTTTTCCTTCTTTTTTTGTCCTTTTGTCACATACCTGTATATTAAAAGTAAATTAAAATATAAAAAGAGATGTTTGTTTTGTCAGTGAGATTTTGAGGCATATTTGAATATGCAAATGCCAATGAGATTGTTAAGCTATAGCAGATGGAACAATTTGCAGAGAATAATGACTTCAGTTTGATCTAGCCCTAAAACAAAGCTATTGTATGGCTTTGCAGATGTCATATGGACTATTTTTGCAAGTTGCTTAGATACTTTTTCATTATTTTTGGATCTTGCTAGGTCTCTTTACCATTCATGTTCATTATATGGATGAGATGGGCAGGACAATATGCAAAATAGCTTAGGAAATGATGGCAGAATTAAATCTTTTGTGTGAGCTTTTCCTTTAAACTTACGTTTTATAGTAGGCGAGAGGGACATAACCAAGTGACAGAAAGAGACATAGATGGAAGGCGACAAGGGTAGAGCTATAATTGCTGTGGTCTTGGGTCTGACCCGACCTTGTACCAGAAGGAAACATAGTACGTGTATAGAATCGAGCTGGCGACAGGCCCTCTCATACTCTGTGCTGAAAAACAGTTGTGTGTGAGGAATGTCCAATATTACTGGAGTGTCTAAATGTCCATTAATTCCAGAGGTTGTTGACTCTCTGTAAGGCAATGAGAACCTAGTGGCTTTTCTCTAGCGACTCTAAAAGTAAAGTTTGCACACATCAACCTCTATCAAACACTTAGAGACCACAAATAGCCTGGGACCACCAGCACACACACACACACACACAGAAATAACACAGATCTGCCTCTCCCGACGGGGAGAAAATTGGATTTTCGAGGATAAAGTAGTACATCGTTTAGGGGTTGCTAGAGGAGGGTGGGTGACCCCCCTCTGCCACAGTCAGCTTACACCAAGAAAAACTTAACCATGATTAAGACAGACAATTCTCAATGGGTGCTGGCACATTTCCCCCTCCGTCACATCCGAAAGGATGGATGTAACATAAGTGGAGCTTGATGAAATAATCAATACTTTGGAGAGTTGAGATGTTACTTCACAATACTGTACTGAAAAAAAAGAAAAGAAAACTTGTTAGAATCGTTCCCCCCCCCCCAGATTTGCTGTTAGAAAAAATAATATTGACCACCAAATAGTGCAAAGCTGTCGAAAGGCAAAATGTACTGTGGCCAGAGCATGTTAGTGGTGTGAGTTTGATTTCAGTTTGTATTCAATTGAAGCAAAGTGCACTTTTTTTATTTATTTTTTTTTATTGTTGTGTTCATGTTTTACCCCTCAATCAAAAAAGGGCTAATGGGCTCATTTTTGTGTATAAAAAGCTTTAAACTTGTGTAGAAGTATTATAGTGGCCAGAATATGTCCAGCAAATTGATATCTTCACCCCTTTATTTAAATATTAAAAACTGATTATATTGTAGTCAAAGTATACTGTATTTTTTTGTGAGCTTTTTATTTTCTGTTCATTTTTTGCATGGTAAAACAAAACCCATATTCCATGATAAGCTGTAGTTTGCCTTTTTTGCCAAATAATTTTGTCAGTTAAATACCTTAACCAAGTTTAATGTTTTCCTTTTCCTAATATAACATGTTCCTCATATTTTGATGGGCATATAGATGGGTAGTAGATGGATGAATGGATAGATGGATAGATAAGTGGACAAATTGATGTATGGATAGATGCATAGGTGGGTATAAAAATGAATAGATGAATGGATAAATAAATTAGATAGGTTGAAGGATGGATAGATGCGTAGATAGGGTAGATGGGTAAATAGACTGATAGATGGATGGATAGGCATATAGATGGGTAAATGGATAGACAGGTGGACAAATAGACATGCACATTAGCATTGGTTGTCACAGTGAGTTTTGCACTGGCAAGCACAGCTCACATTTTTTCTTCAGAAAAAGTATAAATCTGATTATGTCAGTATTTGCACATACTATAATATGTGCAATTGAATTCAAACATAACCTGATTTACTGCGCAGGCTGCAGTTCCTCTCTAGTCACTGATCAGTCGTTTGTCTTTTTAAACAAAAAGCTGAAGAAAATGTGCCTCTCGTGCTTCATTTCCTCATTTGCTTCCTCTCTTTCTTTTTCTCAACCCTGCCATCCTGCCTCTGCTGCATGCTAACCAATAAAACTGAAGTTATGATTGTTATAACACTGAATTTTCATGCTTCATTACAATAATTGTTGACACGCAGGGTGTTTTCTCACCTGATTAGCATATCTCTACTAGCACTTCTGACTGCCTATCAGCACACAGCCTTTTTCAGAAGCAAAAGGTTTGATAGGATGATTATAGGTTTCCATGGTTCCCTCAGTGATGATGTAGTAAAGTCAATCAGCTTGTTTGCGGCTGTGGAGAGGAAGAGCCTTCAGTGCATAGCACAGAATTATTCTGTTAACAGCAGTTGAGATGAGAGTAAATTATGCCTCTCTTTGTGTCTCTCCTTCTCCTATCACTTCATTTCCGCTCTCTGGACTGTGCAAGTCAATATAAGCACCATGACCTCTATAAATAGATTAAAGTATTCAAATATTTTATGATGCTATTTGTTAGTTAAAGGTCATGTAAAAATAAATAATTTATATGAATTAATTTTGCATTCAATTTGATAAATAAATAAATAAATAATTTGTTTGTTTGTTTGTACATACAGTACCGGTCAAAAGTTGGAATTAGTAAGGATCATGTTCTGAAGGATCATGTGACACTGAAGACTGGAGTAATGTCTGCTGAATATTCAGCTTTACTATAACAGAAATAAATTAAATAAAAATATATTCAAATAGAAAACAGTTCTTTTAAATTGTAATAATATTTCACAATATTACTGTTTTTCTGTAGTGTTCACAGTATTATTTTAGTATCATTGCGATATTGTTTGTTTTTAAAATTGTTTTGAATCAGTTTTTATTGTATGTCTATATAGTTTTTATTTCTTTTTCAGTTTTAGTTATTTAAGTATTTTGAGTTAAACATGAGACATTGCCTTGGCAACTGGCTGAAATAAAAAAAATATATATTTTAGTTTAGTTTAGTTTAGGTAACATTTGTTTTATTTCAGTTAACTTTTTTTTTATTCAGAGTAATGATTTTTTTTAATGGTTTTCATTTTAGTTAACTTCAGTAACCCTGATTGTTCATCTAATAAATGTAGCCTTGATGAGCATAAGAGACAGAAAGAAAGAAACAAATATTTATTGCAAACTTTTGACTGGTAGTACATATACCACTTTTACAAACAAATTTACCAAATTATCTGTTCAGATATAAGTAAGCTAGATAAGCTATGATGTGCTATGGTGCATATAAAAATAAGAACTGACCATAGGAAAAAAAAAAAAACATTTG
>NW_015555724.1:504636-511951 GCF_001515605.1 Sinocyclocheilus anshuiensis
AAGAAAAACTAAGCAAAGCAAAGTCTTTGGTTACATCTAGAATCCAGACTGAACTCATAACGGTCAATGAAATACTATACATTGTGTGTTATTGCTTATATTCCAGCTACCATTGTATTAAATGAGCTGAACTGGACTGAAGCATTGGAGGATGTCTTTAAGAAAAACCGAGAAGAGGATCCAACGCTACTATGGCAAGTGTTCGGCAGCGCTACTGGATTAGCTCGCTATTACCCAGGTAAGTGCTTGTAGTGTCTGTTTAATTCTGAACTCACACATTTCAGTGCACGTTACAATCAGAATCACATGCACACACAGACAGAGATACACATCCTCCCCCTCCCTTTGCAAGACTCCGCTGGCTCTAATTGGTAAACATAGCATGCAGTCCCAGCTCAAATTACACCAAATTTTCATAACAAATTATAATATCAAATATCTCAGCAGCTCAGCAGAGAGCTTATTGTATTCTTCTGAGATTCAGTGATGACAGAGGAGAAAAGTAATTAGGTGCTCAATTCATTTTCATTACTTTCAGATTTGTAATTGGTAAGGCTTTACTAAAAAACGTTGCATATAAATAGTGTATTAGCCACCGTTGAACCTCTGTCCCCTAAGAGTTTGCATTTCTGAAATGAATATGTGTTGTTTGTAGAGGAATAATTCTCCAATAATTATGTCAGCCTCGTGTTTTTGCCAAACCCGTATGACTTTTGTTTCTTCTGCAGAATGCAAAAGCTGAATTTTGAAGAATATCCTGGTTATTCTTTTTCATATAATGAAAGTGAGTAAAGACAGGGGAAAAAGTGAAAGTGACAAAAAAAAACCCCACTTAAGCTTGCATCATCACAATTTTTTGATTATTATTTATTTATTTTTAATGTATGCAATGTTTCTTTTAATTGACCTTCCTTAGGATGACGGTATAGCAGAGTGCTGGGTTTTTATTGGACTTTTATTTGACACGTGATTCAAGTTTTTTCTATTTCAATAGTTTCACTGAAAAATGATTTGCATATTAGTCTGTTCCTCTATTTCAGACTCTAAATACAGTGCACAAGTTATATGAACCACTTTTATGATTCTTTCATGATTACTTTTTTGTCATTGTGATGCTTAAAGGCCTCAGTCCTCATTCACTTTTATTATATTGAGAGGAGAGCCTGGTTTAGTCTTCAGAAATGTATCATTTGTATTCCATGGAAGAAAAAAGTCATATGGGTTTGGAACGACATGTGTGATTTCTCATTTTTGGGTGAACTATTCCTTTAAGACTGTAATATAATAAGATGTGGACTCCCAACTATCGATTGTCTCTTTATAGATACATATACGCCTACAAAATATTGATGTTCTTGTAAACTTCAATTAATTATAGCTGGCAGAACACTGGTCGATTACTTTGTTACGGCCAAATCGCAGTGTCTCAGACTATCTGTCGGCACTTACAGCTGCAATCCACTCACTAAATGTCAGAACGTGGGATGCCATTTATGAAGAAACACGTCTTGTTAGATGTTCAGCTGTGATAGTCACAGACGAGCACACTCATTTGCACCAGGTTATTTTCTCTGTTAAAGAGAAAAATCGAAGCTGAAATTGTACTGGGGCCACCAAAGCCCTTTTTTCCCCCACATGTCAGCTCACTGCAGTCAATATGAACCACAAACCACCCCCCACTGGACACAGAAACAGGTTTCTAGCGAGGCTCTCAGATGTGCTCACGACAGAGATGTGACAAATCAAATGGATTTTGGGATCAGGGGTCACTCATATTTCCATATCCTGTCTCTGTCCATTCAGCTTCCCCTTGGATGGATGCCAGGAAAACACCCAGCAAAATCGACCTGTATGATGTGCGCCGGCGACCTTGGTACTAATATGTGTTTCTGTGTGTGCGCTCTGAATTCTTTTCATTTGTTCCCTTTATTCTTGAACCTTCTATTCTTTAGAAGGTTCTATTCTCTCAGTTTAAAATTCTCCTTGAAAGAGATCCAGTATATTTCTTTCTTTGTATCCAGGTATGTTCAAGGTGCCGCTTCGCCCAAGGACATGCTGATTCTTGTTGATGCGTGAGTATTATGTGTATGTGCTTTTTAAATTATATTATAAATATTTTTTTTGCGTCAATTTGCATTTAGTCTTACATGCTCTATCTATCTATCTATCTATCTATCTACGTTATTCCATCTGTCTCTCTGTCGTTATAGTCTATTTGTCTGTCCATCCATCCATATATAGATGATATAATAAAAAATTAAAACAATTCTGTCCTCATTTTACTCAGCCTCTTGTTGTTAAATGATGACAGTTTTTTCATTTTTGTGTGAACTTTATTTTTAACTGCCATTGTGTTTGTATTGGTGTGTTGCAGGAGTGGAAGTGTGTCTGGGCTGACCCTTAAATTGATCCGAACCTCTGTCAGTGAAATGCTGGAGACACTTTCTGATGATGATTATGTCAATGTTGTCCATGTAAGTAAGATCACATGGCATGTGTGCACACTGTTTACAAAGTAACATTGTAACAAGTAACATTGCATTTTCTCATTCTGTTTTTTCACATTTCCATACTTTTCTGAGCAATTCTGGAACATTGTTTTGCAGCAGTACGTTTTTCTATGACGTGCCGCTTTTGTTGTAATATTCCTCATTTGTAATTCGCCTTAGATAGCGCCCATTTAGCATCTGCTAAATGAGCAGCCTACATGTGAATAGCGATAATGGTAGAAACATTTTGGAGTCTCGTCACATTGAACAAGCAGAGTTCTGTTGACAAAGGTGTTGTTTTCTTTATAGTTGTTAAAGGAATAGTTCACTCAAAAATAAAATGTACTATCTTAGGTCATCCAAGATGTAGATGAGTTTGTTTCTTTAGCAGAACAGATTTGGAGAAATTTAGCATTACATCACTTGCTCACCAATGGATCCTCTGCAGTGAATGGGTGCCGTCAGAATGAGAGTCCAAAAAAAGCTGATAAAAACATCACAATAATCCACAAGCAATCCACAAACTCCAGTCCATCAATTAACATCTTGTGAAGGGAAAAGCTGTGTGTTTGTACTAAATAAGTCTGCCATTAAGATGTTTTTAACTTTAAACTGTTGCTTCCGGCTAAAATTTGAATCCACTGTCCATAATATTGCTTTCTCCATTGACAAATTTACTCATCTGAATCAGGAGAGAAATATGCACAAATCAAGCATACACAAGACATTAATTGGTGGACTGGAGACATGTGTTTTCCTTGTGGATTATCGTAATGTTTTTATCAGCTGTTTTTACTCTAATTTTGACGGCACCCATTCACTGCAGAAGATTCAAAGGTGATGTAATGCAAATTTTCTCCAAATCTGTTCCGATGAAGAAACAAACTCATCTACATCATGGATAGTCTGAGGGTAAGTACATTTTCAGCAAATGTAATTTTTTGGTGGACTATCATTTGATCACCCTCATGTCATTCAAAACCTATGTGAAGTTCGTTCTTCCAAGAAATATGCAGTTCTTTTAAATTGTAATAATATTTCACAATATTACTGTTTTTCTGTAGTGTTCACAGTATTATTTTAGTATCATTGCGATATTGTTTGTTTTTAAAATTGTTTTGAATCAGTTTTTATTGTATGTCTATATAGTTTTTATTTCTTTTTCAGTTTTAGTTATTTAAGTATTTTGAGTTAAACATGAGACATTGCCTTGGCAACTGGCTGAAATAAAAAAAATATATATTTTAGTTTAGTTTAGTTTAGGTAACATTTGTTTTATTTCAGTTAACTTTTTTTTTATTCAGAGTAATGATTTTTTTTAATGGTTTTCATTTTAGTTAACTTCAGTAACCCTGATTGTTCATCTAATAAATGTAGCCTTGATGAGCATAAGAGACAGAAAGAAAGAAACAAATATTTATTGCAAACTTTTGACTGGTAGTACATATACCACTTTTACAAACAAATTTACCAAATTATCTGTTCAGATATAAGTAAGCTAGATAAGCTATGATGTGCTATGGTGCATATAAAAATAAGAACTGACCATAGGAAAAAAAAAAAAACATTTGTTGATCACAGAGTTCTGTTGACAAAGGTGTTGTTTTCTTTATAGTTGTTAAAGGAATAGTTCACTCAAAAATAAAATGTACTATCTTAGGTCATCCAAGATGTAGATGAGTTTGTTTCTTTAGCAGAACAGATTTGGAGAAATTTAGCATTACATCACTTGCTCACCAATGGATCCTCTGCAGTGAATGGGTGCCGTCAGAATGAGAGTCCAAAAAAAGCTGATAAAAACATCACAATAATCCACAAGCAATCCACAAACTCCAGTCCATCAATTAACATCTTGTGAAGGGAAAAGCTGTGTGTTTGTACTAAATAAGTCTGCCATTAAGATGTTTTTAACTTTAAACTGTTGCTTCCGGCTAAAATTTGAATCCACTGTCCATAATATTGCTTTCTCCATTGACAAATTTACTCATCTGAATCAGGAGAGAAATATGCACAAATCAAGCATACACAAGACATTAATTGGTGGATTGGAGACATGTGTTTTCCTTGTGGATTATCGTAATGTTTTTATCAGCTGTTTTTACTCTAATTTTGACGGCACCCATTCACTGCAGAAGATTCAAAGGTGATGTAATGCAAATTTTCTCCAAATCTGTTCCGATGAAGAAACAAACTCATCTACATCATGGATAGTCTGAGGGTAAGTACATTTTCAGCAAATGTAATTTTTTGGTGGACTATCATTTGATCACCCTCATGTCATTCAAAACCTATGTGAAGTTCGTTCTTCCAAGAAATATGCATTTCAGTTGATCTGTTAGTATCCAAAAAGTGTAGCTTCACTGCATTAGCAACTTTGTGGATCTAATAAAAGTTGTTTTTCACTCCTCGAAGTTTGGAGGACTAAATTCGGTTGCCGAAAGTGCTTGACACTTTCATAAAAAAGAAAAATGTGTGTGTAAATAACAAACTGTGTGTGAACAGAATGGGATTAATCGCTCAGAAAAGTGTGACAAGCGTATTTAGCTGCAGCTGTACAATAAAAATGGAACACGACATTGTTACTTTGAATTCAATTTAAAGTGAGGAGTTTCTAGAGTTTGTGGGTTGCAGGTTGCTGTGTGATGCAACAAGAGTATGTGTGTGTGAGACAGAGAAAGAGAGAGAGAGACAGAGGAGTTGTAATGAAATATGGATTTGGCTGCAGCTTGCCACTTGAAAACAGGCGCTTAATGAAAAGGCTGCTTGTGGGCTCTGTGTGCTGAATTGAAAATGGCTGGACAAAGTGAGGGGAAGAGATCAGGCTGAGTGAGAAAGAGAAGGCCAAAGAAAGAGGGAGGAAATTGCTATATATCATTCGTCTTGGAAGGAGCCTCCAATCCATCTTGGCTAGCTGATCTTTTACTCGGGTGCTGCCAGCTTTGTTCTCAACTTTTCCTCTGGCCAAAGGAGCTCACAGGATGCTCGTGTCTAAACCTGTCATGAGTGTAGTAGGGTGCATTATTTCTTAGTTCAGCCAAAAATAAAGATTGTATCATTATTTACTTACATCCATGATGTTCCAATCCAAACCTTAATTGCTTTTTTCCTCTATGCCCATTTTAATTAAAATAAACATGAAGCTTTCAAGCTTGAAAAAAAATAAAGCAAACAAACCATAAATTGTTATAAAAATTGCACATGCTGTATTCCAAGTGTTCTTAAAATATGAGAAATGTAAGTTGAAAATCTTTACATCAAGCCTAGCTGATGAATGATTAATTTGAGTCAGATCAGAGTCAGTCAAATGATTCTGATTCTTTCACATAATCAGATTTATTTATTAAAGGGTTAGTTCACCCAAAAATTCTTGTGCGCAAAAGAAAAAAAAAAGACTTTATTCACGCTGCGTCACGCCGGATCTGTTTCCTACGTTGTTGTGATTTGATCTGAACGGAAACAGCGTATCCGCATGGCGCAGCTGACACAGAACAGCATACGCTGTTTACGTCCAGCTGATACTCTCCAAAATGGCGCTACAGGGTGACGCAGAGGAGACGAATTTTTGAATAAAGTCGTTTTTTTTTTTTCTTTTGCGCTTCGTAAAATTACGGTTGAACCCATGATGTCACATGGATTATTTAACAGATCTCCTTCCTACGTTTCTGGACTTGGGAACATTTCAGTTGCTGAGGAGAAAATGATTATGAATAATAGCTTAAAATATGTTTGTTGCTCACACTCATGTATGAATTCAAAGGACTTGGAATATAGTGCACAAGCCATATGGACCACTTTTATGATGCTTTTATGCTGCTTTTGTTGCCTTAAAGGGGTCCTATTATGCTTTTTCACTTTTTGAATTGTAGTCAGTGTGAAGTGTGTATAATTGGGCATAAAAAAGATCTTCAAAGTTACAAATCTCAAAGTCCACTCCAAAGGGAGATATTTCGTTTTTTTTTAAATCCCTTTTCAAGAACTACAACGAACGGCTCGTTTGGACTACAGCATTTGTTTTCCGGGCTTTGTGATATCACAAAGCGGCCCATTAGAATATCATTAAAATAATTGTTCCATGGCAGCTCTCGTGGCCACGGAGCGACACCTGTGGTTGAATCTGTCCGAGTTACAAGATAAGGACAGATTCTTCCTGCTGGATGCTCCGCTATCGCCTTCTGGCCTCTTCGGAGGCGCAGTAGACACTGTCGTCGAGAGGTTTCAGGAGGCGAAGAAGCAAGCGGCGGCATTCCAGCGCTTCCTCCCTAGCCGGCCCCAGGTATTTGGGACTGCTGAGCAGGAGCAGTCCCAGCCGTCTAGCTCCTCATATCGCCAGACCCAGAAACAGAGCGTCGCGACCCGTACTCCCCCGCAGAAAGAGCGCTCGCGCCCCTTGTACAAGCTGGCGCGCCAGATCCTTCTGTGGGTTCAGGGAATCTCCCTGGGAATCTCAATCAGGGAGCAGACATCCTGTCGAGACAGGGGCTGAGGCACGGGGAGTGGAGACTCCACCCAGAGGTGGTGGAGCTCCTTTGGGGGGAGTTTGGCCAGGCGGAAGTGGACCTATTTGCGTCGCAGGAAACGACACACTGTCCGCTCTGGTTCTCCCTCACACATCCAGCTCCACTTGGGCTGGATGCCATGGTGCAGACGTGGCCGAGGCTTCGTCTGTACGCATTTCCCCCGATCGCTCTGCTCCAGGGAGTTCTGGAGAGGGTACGCCAGGATGGGGTCCGTCTGTTGCTAGTAGCCCCGTTCTGGCCGGCCCGAGTATGGTTCTCGGACTTGGTGTCCCTCCTCGACGGCTCTCCGCTGGAGATTCCGATCAGGAG
>NW_015555724.1:511974-528464 GCF_001515605.1 Sinocyclocheilus anshuiensis
TATGCACTTATCTGTACATAGTAAATGCAGTTATTTTTAAGCGGTTGTTGACATCCTATCTAAAACGTGATTTAGCCAAAAAAACAACAACAACAATAACGTTACCAAAGGTTGCGTGCAAAGGTTCTGCGCGATCCTCTTGTTCAATATTCTCTTGGTCTGAATCCGGCTCAAATTGATATAGCAATATTGACACCATCCTTAACTAAACAGAGCAGACGGAACTTGCTGCTTTGGCAAGGGCAGTACTGAAACACCGTCTAAGCTGTTCGCCAATCACAGCTTGAAAGCTTCAGTCCCTATTTACTGTAACGGCAGGGAAAAGAGCATAAACAGAAAGTGAAACAGGTTTGAAATTAAAAATAATGTTCAGTTTTTGTACTCAGGGTTATATTACCCCAAAAATCATGCTTGGTATCCCACATTTTTTAATCTTCAGTGAATGCAGTTTGATTTATTTATTGTTTTCACTTCTCAGGAGATTTTGAGGTTTTCTTGCATTGGGAAATCACTGTTCCGATAAAGGATTAGCTCTGTGAGATCTGTCAACAGGATTCGCTTCAGGGAGCGTATGCCAATGAGACTGTAGCGTTTGGTTATGTGTGTGAGTGGTTTGTGTGCATTTGAGCGAGAATGCATCAGTTGGATACCCGAAGATCAAATTTGGAGTGTGTGTTTTTACAGATCAGTAGTTTGAGAGCATCTGTGATAGTTTTAAATAAAAGGGCTTTGTGGGCATTGTGTTGGTTGAATTTATAAATTTATAATATGGTAGTGATTTTATAGACTATTGATCACCACCAGTGTAAACAACAAGTGCAATAAATATGGTAGCTGTTTAGTTTTTATTATGATCAATATACAGTTTTATGACTTTAGCAATGCAAGATAAATAAAATATCTAATAATTTCAGTTTTAATTAAGCTTCCCTCAAGAACATTTTATACGTTTTGCTTGATAAACAAAGCCAAACCCTTCTTTTGCAAGATATATTATGCATTCCTGTCAAGTTACAGTGAAGAACAAGACTTGGAATAAAAATATATTGTAATAGAGGCTGCGTTTGGAATTTAATACTAGTGTGCTGCTTACTGAATACAGCACAGTACATATGTATACACAATATATGCCTGTTATTGGTGTGTGTGCGTGTGTGCGTGTGTGTGCGTGTGCGTGTGTGTGTGTGTGTGTGTGTGTGTGAATGCAGTACGGGGACTCTCGACTGTCTCCTACAAACAAATGTTGTTCATTTTAACAAGGGTTTGTAATATGATGCCACATTCACAGTTACCAAGGCTCTTATAACAATAGCCCAAGGATTTCATAAATCTTCATACATTTTTGAAAAAACAACTGAAGGAAATGATTAGATTTGGTCATTTGATCATACAGTATTTGTGGGCCAATGATGCAGGCGGTTACACATAAGATCATAAAAATGGGTTTGGGTTATGCTTTTGAGTGTAAAATACATCATGTATAAATGAAAACAATTCATGTGTTGATTATACAATTTAATCATCAATTTACAATAATATTCAAGCATTATGCATAGTTTTTTTTTTCCTATCCAAAACAGAATTTCTCATCTATTTTCAGTTTACTATGTTGTACCAAAATAATAAAATGTGATTAAAATGGACTCAATTTCACACATTGCATTGCATATTTAATCAAGCCATTTTAATCAAGCCATTATCAGAGCAAATATTTACACCGTTAATTATGCTGCATAATCCATAATTAATTAAATCTATAATTCAAATATTTTTAAGGCTGAGTCAAAGTAGGTGAAACAAATGCATGCTTGCTTCTTTCATAGATAATGCTACATTCAGACCTTTGTCTTAACATAAGAGCTATAATCATTATAGATGCATATCCATGCAAATGTGACATTTATAGGAGGGAGAGACAATGGAATATGCCATATTATGATAAAACATTCTTCCTCTTTGCTGGTTATCTAAAGTGTCTCAAATTTCAGTTGTTGTCCGAATAAATATTTGATTAGCTGTTTATGAAGACAAATATTGAATCAAGGTTATTGATGCTCATTAGGGCTCTGCTGTGGCAGCCGCCACTGTATTGTTCAAGGATATTACCCGATTCATCCTTTATATTGACTCATCAGTGGGACGGATTTTCATAGGAAATGATTGACTAGTGCAATTGACCTGCAGCATGACAAACAATTTGAACGGTGAACATAAGATTACAGCTTTAAATTGATCCCTTGTGGTTACTCTGGTTTTAAGAGGTGGATTTATTGCAGGAAACATGTCCCTTTCTCTGGTTGGAGATAAAGAATGGAATAAGATTCTCAGTTTATGAATCTGCCCCCCCCACACACACACACTCTGTACAGGGTATACACCCTCTCTAAAAAGAAAAATTGCAAATGTGACCTTAATATCTACCATCAAATGTATGCTTTCAGAATCTCTTTAATATCTTAATGGTTTCTTCTATACAGCAGTGAGACTAAATAGTGAGACTTTTTCTTCTTCTTCTCAGCTTTTTCTCACGTTTGTCTCTTCTAATGTTTCAAAAGGGATTTTAACCATGTATCAAACTGTTTTTACATTTTCCAGCTTATCAATTCAGTTAATTTAATAGCTGTTATTTACACTGTGGTCTACAATATTTGATTCTGGTTTATCAAGCACAGTGGTTGCTTATTTATTTTTGTATAATAATTTGTATCACTCCATGCTCTCTATCTTCTCGCATATTACACTAATTTAAATTTAAATACAAAATAAAAGCAATATTTTATTTTCACTTACCATTTAATTTTCAATTATTCTAATGTGTGAGAAGAAAGAGAGTGTGGAATGCATCACCTGCCTTGATTGTGGCCTTTTCTACAAAAATATTTTAATATATAAATGACAAATATTTTAACTCTGGATTATGCAGCTTAATTAAAGGTATAAATATTTGCTCTGATAATAATTTGATTCAATTCCAATTATATAATAAACAATGCAATGCATCATGAAATGTGAAATTTAGTGAATTTATTTGCGTATTAAATGGCTACTTAATTTTGTGAGTAGCCATGTAATATGTAATCATTCTGCATAATCCAGAATTAAAATATCTTATTTGTATGTGTATAATAATATCTGAAATATCAAATAGTTAAAATTTAAGCAAATTGTTATCAGTGGAAATACGTTTACCCTTAATTATGCTACATAATCCATAATTGAAATTCTTTTAATATAAATTACATTTATTTTAAGAAAAAGTTTTGTTCTGATGTTCCGTCATTTTGACCCAGAGTTAAAATGATGGAAATAAAATGAGTTGACCCTAGTTAATGTTATTACATTGGACTAAAACCTGAAAAAACCTTGTTACGCTTGTGGCTTTCCTGGCTGTCAAAACTGAACGGCTTATAAAAAGCGGCTCATAAATTTGTCCTTATTATTCTAAGCTTATGCACCTCAGTTTTTGACTTTGTCAAAATTATTCACAAATAATGCTTATTTCACTCAAATACTGAGATGCATAAGCTCAGATCAGTGAGGCCTACGATTAATCAGTTCCAAAAAAGAAATGTGTTAATTGAAAATAAACAAGTTGACAAAATATTGAATCAAAATTTTCTGATAATATAGCATGATGAGATATTTACAAGCAAATCAAATTAGGAAACACCAAATTGGATTAAGTATTTTCAGCACAGCACAAAGGTTAAGGCAGGTGATGCACTCTACTCTCTCTCTCTTCTCACATATTACAATTTAAAGGAGACATATTATGGCCATTTTTACAATATGTAATATAAGTCTCTGGTGTCCCCAGAATGTGTCTGTGAAGTTTCAGCTCAAAATACTCCACCATTTTTTGCTCAAACTTTCGCCATGGCATTAGAACTGGTACATTGTTGTCGGCGCCGTGGTTGGAAATTTACAGATTAAGGGGCGGTAATATTATAATGAGATCCCTTTGCCACGTCACCAAGGGAGTGAAATCAGACGCACTTGTTTTTTCAGACGCTTGCAGAAAAAGGTTTACCAAAACAAAGTTACTGGGTCAATCTTTTTCATGTTTCCTTGGTTGGTAGATGGACCGGGGTCCTGATTATAGCACTTAAAACCTGGAAAAGTCAGATTTTCATGATATGTCACCTTTAAATAAAAAAATGAAAACTAAAAACTGGATTAAGTTGCCACGTAGTAAGTGGGACAATAAGTCAGCTGGTCATTATTGCTACATAGACCCCTTTGGGAAGATACAAGACCCTTCTCCTCCATATTGGGGTCCTGATTCTATTTTTATTTCTCCATAGGACTTTTCAAAGAAGCAACTGAGGAAATTGTAATACTTAACTTAAAGCATAATTGAAAACTCCTTTAAATCCCCTGAGCTGTGAACGAGCAGCCCGCGAGCAATAAAACGTTCCTCTGGGGAGAGACGTGACACGACAGAACTAGAGCGTTCTTGTTATAAGCAACGAAGCCGTCTACACCGCGAGTGTGCGCCGTCTGGTGTGTGTAGGGGTCTGTGTATCATCAATGTGTCCTATTCTTCTATTTATAACCCACCTTATGCTGAGAGCCGTGAGTCACAGGGGCCTCCATGGCGATAATTCCGAGCGTTAATTAAATATTCAGTCAACGCTAGAGCGACTAATCGAACTGTGACTCATTGGTTCATTCAGCAGACACTGTGACATCCAGCTCATTCAACAGAGCACAGACACCTGATCCCACAGTTACATCAATGACTGGTGCATGTGTCTAATGAAGCGGACGTCTCTCTCTGTCCGGTCAGAAATTCAAAGTCTGGAAGCCTTTTGAGTTGACATCAATGAAAAATAAGCACTGGATCATTAAAAATAGATGAAAAACTGCACTACGCTAAACATGGGAGGTTTGAAGGTGTATTCTGCTTGCATTTGCCATAGGAAGTGCATCATGTGCTTTTTCACATCCTCGGGGAGAGCTGGAGATATAGTAATCATTTTAATTTTTGCATGAGCTTGCACATACCTCCTCATTAGCTGTAATGGTGCCGTAATTGACTTGCACCTGTTAATCATTCTGACTTTTCCATTTGTTAGGGTTATAGGAGGCGCCGTCCCTGGATAAGGTACAAATTGGTGTCCAATTAAGCATCAGAGGAACTTTTTTTTTTGTATTGAAAACTGTTTGATAAATTAAATAAACTATTAACTAACTTAAAATTAACATAGAATGACATGTAGCTAGTTTTAAACACAGGGAGTGTCTTTTTCTTCCTTTTAAAATGGTGACCCCTCCTAGATCTTCTAGTTTTAATTGCCAAAAAACGTTTAATATTTTGTGTTTTTTATTATTTTACTCTCACCAACCAACTTTTATTTCCTTTATTAGAAAATAAATACTAACTAACTAACTAACTGACTAACGAACTAACTAACAAACAAAATCTCTCCACAGAGGTCTTCAGCTTCTTGAATATAGCAGTAAACTTAAAATAGTGCCATAATTTTGATATAACATTTAGAATTAATATTGAATTATATTTTAGTACATTTTTTTTTATTATTTTTAAAATCTTTAATTGCCAAATACATTTTTATTATTACTTTGTTTTATTATTTCACTCTCAACTTTTTTTTTTATTTATAGGACATGTTTATTAATAACTAAATAACTTTTGATCCCTAAATACCCCATACATTTTATTTTATTTTATTAATCATTTTAGGGTACATCTATTACATCTATATCTATTTTAATTTGATTATTTTCATGCTCATTATCATGCTCATAAATATAATATAAAACTGCTGATATAATATTGATTTTAATATCATGAGGTTGAAACCATAAAAAGTGACTTTATTTTTAGGATTTTTTACCTTATTTGTGGACTATTAGAGCCTGCAGTAAACCATATACTGTTTTCCCTTCTTTTTTTCACTCTGTGGCCTACCTCTCCTCAGAGATTTGGAGCTTCTTGAATATATTCATCAGTTTAAAGCGGTTTCTTGATTTCAGTACAATTTCAAGTAAAAAAGTATATATATTTCTCAATCTCTCAAGCTTTGAAGTAACAGGTTCACAGGGGTCAGCCGCAATAAGCGACAGAACACAGAGAGCCCTATCTGAACAGAAAATTAGAAACTTGCAAGGGTATCCAGCTTGTCAGCTCAAATTATTTTCATCACTGTACCACAACACATGCGCATACTCACAAACACCTGCAGAGGTTCTGACCCCAGTATATAGATCTTTTAAGTCACAAACTTTTGTTGTGATTCTCTTGCTGTGAATAAACAATGAGCAGACCAATGATTTTTCACTTACTGTATGCCTCTCTCCCTCTCTTCTTTTTCAGTTTAACACAAAAGTGAATAACACAGCGTGTTTCGACCACCTGGTTCAAGCTAACGTTCGCAATAAGAAGATCTTAAAAGATGCAGTGCAGAACATCTCAGCCAAGGGCATCACCAACTATACCAAAGGCTTCGAATTTGCCTTCGATCAGCTGTCAAATGTATGAGGTTTTGCTGTTTTTTTTTGAGGAGCTTTTATTTTAAAAATGTGTCTATAAATAGTAAAAAGTGTTTACTAAAAGGGTTTTGATTAAACCTTATGAAGTTTTAGCAGTAGTATTGTTGTGTTCTGCTGACTTCTGCTGGTCGTTCTGTGTAACTGCATATGATTGTGCTTATTTCAGCCAAACATCACCAGAGCAAACTGCAACAAGATCATAATGTTGTTTACTGATGGAGGCGAGGAGAGGGCAGAGGAGATCTTTAGCAGATACAACATTGACAGAAAGGTGTGTGTGTGAAGTTGGAGTTTACACGGTTTGTAATGAAACATGTGTAAGAGGGTAACAGAAGTTTGGTGACTGTCACAAAAAACATATCTAGGTTACATTTGAAATAATAAACTTCATTTCAAACTAAATTGTTTGAAATTTTCAAACAATTCTTTGGGGAAATTAAACTCACATTCCCCTTAAATTCTCATAATGTTTATAAAACTTTCCTAAGTCTTTTTTGTTTGTTTGTTTGTTTCTTTCTTTCCATTATTCTCAATGATTGTTCTCATTAATTTATTACAGACTTTTCCACTGTACAAAAAAAAAAAAGATGAATATATAACTATAGTGCACTGATTTGCTTTAAATTGTAAAGTCGGTACATTAAAAACTGCAATGATGTGCCAATACTTCTATATTTTAAATATATATATATATATATATATATATATATATATATTATAAATGTTATATAGTAGGTCCTAAAACAGGTTTCATCTATAATAAAACCTGCTTTATGTATTATATATGCAGCAAAATCCAACATTATTGGCACCCTACATGAAAATGTTGATGGATGTCAAAATGATTTTAAACATGAAGCCTTAAATGTCACTCCTCCTTCCAAGATGCACTTTTCTTGATTGTATGGCAATTTATTCTTTAGGGGTGCCAATAATTTTGGTCCAAATGTTTTTAAAAGAATACACTATTCTTATAATGAAACAACACTTTTGTAGGAATGATTGGTTCTAAATAAATAAGCAATTTGAATTATTATATGTAGTGATTATTTTATAATGCATTCTATTTACACACATTATTTTCTAATGATTTACACACATTTTATAACATATAGTACATTGTTTGAGGGGTGCCAATAATTTTGGAGTAATATTTATTATTTATTATTTTAGTTAAATATGACCCAGACGTGATCTTTTTGGCATAATACAATAACTGCTCTGAATGCATATACTATGCTGTTTGATTGCAGGTACGTGTGTTCACATTCTCTGTGGGTCAACACAACTATGACACTGGGCCAATAAAGTGGATGGCCTGCGCTAATAAGGGTAAGTATTGCTCAGTCTGTGTTTGCCACCTAGTGGCAGAAGCATAAAAATCATTCTTACATCTCACAGTCTCCTTAGCAGGTTCAGCACTGGATTACTAAATAAACTAAATGACTCCATATGATATGTTTTCTAGGATATTTCTACGAAATCCCATCCATTGGAGCCATTCGCATAAACACACAGGTCTGGGTATTGCCAAAGCGTTTCAAATGTGACTCATTTGTTTTGATAGTTGCTCTTGTTTAGAAGTATTTGAAGGTCGAAGGATGACCACCCGTTGATTGCTTTGTGTTGTTCACTGTTGCTTAGGAGTATCTAGATGTTTTGGGCAGGCCGATGGTCCTTGCAGATGCCAAACAGGTGCAGTGGACCAACGTGTACCTGGATGCTCTGGTACAGCCTTTTTTTTTTAATAAACATCATAGAAACTGTAAGAGTGCATTGTGTTTGATTGTTTTTTGTGTTCTCTTCATGGCTTCAGGAGTTGGGTCTAGTCATCACTGGCACGCTACCTGTGTTCAACAAGACCAAATCCAGGGAGGGCGGATCTCGAAGCCAGGTCAGTCCATTGTTTATCTTGATTTTCCAGTTTATTTCAAAAGTATGGAAGCACTCACTAATTCTTTATTAGTATTACTTTACACAATTTT
This sequence comes from Sinocyclocheilus anshuiensis, assembly GCF_001515605.1. Classification (NCBI taxonomy): domain Eukaryota; kingdom Metazoa; phylum Chordata; class Actinopteri; order Cypriniformes; family Cyprinidae; genus Sinocyclocheilus; species Sinocyclocheilus anshuiensis. The sequence goes on from NW_015555724.1 coordinate 520,476, forward strand.
GGATGAAAGTGAAATAATTAAGACTGTGGAATGACACAACTATGGGAATTATGTAATGACAGAAAAATCTAAACAAATCTATTTGAGCTTCTTCAGGGTAAAACGGCTGACCAAATTGTATAAAATCTGGAATATCAGTTATATATAAATGATAGATTTATTAAATCCACATATACAATAGCATTCAAGTGTTTAAGGTTGGTGAAATTTGTTTTTTATGTTTTTGAAAGAAGTCTATTATGCTGCCCAAGGCTGCATTTATTTGATTAAAAATACAGTAAAAACAGTAATATTGTGAAATATTATTAAAATTTAAAATAACTGTTTTCTATTGTGATATATTTTAAAATGTAATTTGTTCCTGTGATTGCAAAGCTGAATTTTCAGCATGATTACTCAAATCTTGTGTGTCTCATGATCCTTCTGCAATCATTATAATATGTTGATTTGGTGCTCAATAAACATTTCTTATTATTTTCATTCTTTTTACACACACACACACACTCATATAAATATATATATATATATATATATATAATTTATTATTTTTATTAATTTTGATTCCTTTCTGCTGAATAAGAATTAATTTCTTACAAAAAAAAATCTTACTGACCCCAGATTTATCAACGGTAGTGTATATAGTGTTTGTTATATGGTCAATTTTGTATAAACATGAAAATCCTGAAAAAGTATTTGTCAAATTGATTCTATATATGTACTGTAAAAGGTTTACATTCTCTCTACATTAACAGCAGCCTATATAGAAAATGCAAAGATTACTTCTGATATGTTAATGTATGTTGTTACATTAAAAAATAAACAGTGTGTATATATTGATTTAAATGCACACAGGTCCTTAACTGCACAAACAAGAACAATGTTTCAAGCAGAGCCCCAAAAGCGGGAATAAAACTTTTGAATGAACACAGACCAGAACACCAGATGTGTCATTAACAGGCAAAATACTCTAATAATAGCCCAATTCTTGGAACAAACTGCTATTTTTGTCACGTTTAATGGGGATAAAACTACTACTGACGCAAACGTGTAAACCTCATTAACTCTTGAATGTATTAACCATGTGGACAGTGACCTTCTCAGGAACACTACGAAAGTAACAGATATGGAAAAGTAACAGTATCTTATCCTAAACTTTCCCAGTTGGGGGTCAAAGGATCCGTACGTTGTTTGTCTAGTAAACCGCTCGACCCTCTGAAAGTTGCCGTTATTTTCCACTCGCCGACTGCGTCACTGGCTTCTTTGATAAGGTTAATATCCATTTCCAGTATGGATGACGAGCATTGAGGCCGTTTAGAAGTGACGCTCTACACCTTCGCAACAGTTTGTGTTGTTATGAAATCTCATTCAAGGTTTTATGCTTTCCAGGCGTAGTTTTGCCTCATATTTGTTTGTAAATGTCACTCCATTGCATGTCAGAGTGGAAACTTTGTGTTTTTTGATCTCTCTTTTAGCATCAGAACCAGTTGATTTTAGGAGTGATGGGGGTGGATGTGTCTCTCGATGATATCAAAAGACTGACGCCCCGCTTTACAGTGAGTACCACAAACACATGCTATTTCAACTCAAAAACATTGAGCATTTGTGTTCCAGTCTAATAAAAAATACATGAAAGTGAAAAGGTTAGTTAGGTTAGTTGACCTAAAATGAATATTCCGTCATTATTTACTCACCCTCCAATTGTTTCAAACCCAAATCGCCCAAATCCACTTTTCTTCTGTGAGACAACAAAGATGATGTTATGATGAGTTCACTCTTTTTTTTAATACAATGAATGTGAATGAGGCCTTGAAGACAATCTCCAAAAACAACAAAAAAGCACCATAGAATAATCATACAAAACTGGTGAAATTAAAAAAAATAATAATAAAGTGGAAATTTCAGTCTTCATTTACATATAATCTTCATGGATACTATTAATCAAAAGTTTGGGCTCTGTAGAGTTTTTTTTTAAATAAATTATTACTTTTATTCAGGAAGGACGCATTAAGTTGATCAAAAGTATCAAAGACATTTATAATGTTACAAAATATTTAAATTTTTAAATAAATGTTGTTCTGCTGAATATTCTATTCATTAAAGAATCCTGAAAAAAACAAAAACAATTTTCATAATTTTCATAGTAAGAAATGTTTCTTGAGCACCAAATCGAAATATAAGAATGTTTTCTGAAGGATCATGTGACACTGAAGACTGGAGTAATGGCTGCTGAAAATTCAGCTTTACCATCACAGGAATAAATGACTTTTTTGAGATATATTAAATTATAAAACGGTAATTTTAAACTGTAATAATATTTCACAGTTGTTACTGTTTTTGATCAAATAAATGCAGCCTTGGTGAACATCAGAGACTTTGAAAAACATTAAAAAATCTTACCAACCCGCAAACTTTTGAACAGTAGTGTAGAATAAAATATGAAGTGTCAGTCGTGTCGCACACCAGAATTGTATGGCTTCAAGAGACAAAGTATATAGCGCTTGAGTCAAATGTACTAATTTTATGGTGCTTCTATGAAACTTTCTTCTTAGATTTGGTGCTTGACTGCCCAATTCACTTTCATTGCACTGAAAAAAAAAAAAAACTTTAGAAGAAAGCAAATCTGGTTTTGGGACGATGTGAGGGCACGTAAACGGCAACAAGTTTTCATTTAGGGTGAACTATTCCTTGAACGCTAATTCAATTTATAAGAGAACAAAGCTAAGCTCACGTGTTAGATGTTTTCTTTGCGGACTCTTTGAGTCCCTGTAATAAGAATAACACGGCACGCATAAGATAAATGCGCTATTGTTCTGCGGTCTGCCGTCTTGCGGTTTCGCCTCCTTACAGTAAGATCGCTCTTAAGAGGACGTAAGCCCTTGTACATTACATCTGTTTGTACTTACATTTGATTTGTAAATGGTTGTGATTTTCTGTTAAGCTCAGAGGAATGTTTCCAGATGAACCGACACATTTGATTAACGCTAAGTGCTCGGGGGTTATTGACAGCTCAGGCCGGCGTTCTCCGGGGATATTAGACAGTACCCGCTAGTGAGGGATGAACCGCCGCATCTCTGAGGAACCAGGCCCATTTGGTCCAAGCAGGGACTTGGGTTTGATGGTGGTCTTCTTTTTTGAGGTGTCGTCACTGTTCTCCTCTTTCCATTTTGTTGCATTTTAGATTGGTCCTAATGGATATTATTTCGCAGTTGATCCTAATGGTTACGTGCTGCTCCATCCAAACCTGCAACCAAAGGTACCGAAGCATTTTCTCCACCCAAATACCTCAAATATGACACATCACAGCACGTTTATGACACAGGAAGGCTGCTTGTGGTGGGGAGCCATGACATACTTGTCTAATACGTTTGTTTCTTGTTTGACATTGGTGTTATTTAACATCTGTAGTCCTTGTATCTCTATCTCTTTATCTCTATATCCCCCTCCCTTTTTTGTCTGTGTATATGTGCTGCATATTTATGTTCGTTCTTACCTACACACACTTATGTGTGTGCTTTTGAATGGCATGTACACATATGTCCGTGTGTTTATGTGCACATTTATATCAAAGATTACAGAGGACCAAATTTAAGTTACAAATCTAGCGTTGAAGTCTCAAATTGATGAACACTATTCTGAACAATTTCCCTTTCAATATCGATGCTATATTGGATTTGGCATTGATGAACAGGTTGTATGGGACTGAAGTCCATTCAAAATTATTCAAAATGTTATCTAATCTTGCTGTTTTTAAAGCTGTTCAAATTGAAAGATGTATTTTCAATGTTTTGAACAATGGTCACATGACAATACAACATATTGGGCCTTAAATTATTTTTTGGAGAAATTACACCATATACACTACCTTTTCAAAGTTTGGGGTCAGTAAGAAGGGGTCAGTAAGTTAAAAAAAAAAAAAAAAGATAATTTATTTGGTAAGGATGCATTAAACAGATGAAAAGTTACTGGAAAAAAAAGACCAAAAAAAAAATCAAATAAATGTTGTTCTTTTGAAGAAGTATCACAGTTTCCATAATAATAATAATAATAATAGTAATAATAATAAGAATAATAAATATTTTTTGAGCACCAAATCAGCATATTAGAATGGTTTCTGAAGGATCTGAAGGACACTGAAGATTGGAGTAATGATGCTGAAATTCAGTTTTGCCATCACAGGAATAAATTACATTTTGAAATATATTATAATAGACAAAAAAAAAATCAAATAAATTTTGTTCTTTTGAAGAAGTATCACAGTTTCCATAATGATAATAATAATAATAGTAATAATAATAAGAATAATAAATATTTTTTGAGCACCAAATCAGCATATTAGAATGGTTTCTGAAGGATCATGTTGACACTGAAGATTGGAGTAATGATGCTGAAATTCAGTTTTGCCATCACAGGAATAAATTACATTTTGAAATATATTATAATAGAAACTCTTTTGTAATAATATTGTAATAGTATTTCACAATATTACTGTTTCAGTGTATTTTTGATCAAATAAATGCAGCACTGGTGAGCTCAAGAGACCAAAAACTTACCGACCTCAAACTTTTGAATGGTAGAGCAATTTAGAGCTGTCAATATAATCATATATTAATGTATTGCAATTAATTTCAAGTCGTTGTATCAGTATTCATTTCATCTCCCACAGGTTAATTAATGAAGAAGCAGGTTGTTGTGGAAGCCCATTTCTACCACATAAGACAAAAAAGATCAAAATTGTGATCAAATAATTATATGATAATAATTTGACATACAGGGTATTAAGTAATAATTATCATATACAAAATCATAATTATGAGATATAAAACCTTAATTATAAGATTTTCTTTTTAAGATATTTTGACTATGTCAGATTGTATTACTTTTTATGCCAGAAATATGACTTAGTATGTCATTATTTCAGTTTTGTATGTCATAATTATGATTTGTGGAATTTTCTTTTCTTATGTGCCATTTGATGCAGTTTAAATTTTCTGATTGTAATTCATTGTGATGAATTGAATTTTGACATATTGCAATACTCAGCCCTAATATCATATATTTCATATCCATTCATGTCTTATTATTAGTGCTGTCAAACAATTAATCGCGATTAATCGCATCCAAAATAAAAGTTATTGTTTACATAATATATGTCTGTGTGTACTGTGTATATTTATTATGTATATATAAATACACAAACATGCAAGTATATATTTAAAAAATATTTACATGTATATATATTTATATTCATATATAATTTATATGATATATAAATATCATATAAATTATATATAAACAAAACATTTTTCTTAAATATATACATGCATGTGTGAGTATTTATATATACATAATAAATATACACAGTACACTCACATATATTATGTAAACAATATTTTATTAATTAATAGATTAATCGCGATTTTTATAGATAATACCACTTTACATTTATCTATCACGTGACACAAACAGGAAGATCAGGCATCTGCGAGTGATTCAGCTCATATCATTATTGACAAGTGCATCTGACCTCATATGTAAAGCTGTAGATTTAGAATGTATGAACATGCATTTGCGGTGTGTAAACAGGCGCTCATATAGCTTTTTCCTTTGGATCGGAGGACACAGCCCCTTTGCTGGGTGAGCTTTGCACATAACCTTTGCAAATCGCCCAAAGTAATACGCCGTGCTTCTGGCAGCGAACCTGCATACATGTTTCTCAAAGCAGCTCCACTAAACTTTTTACATACCAGTCTGTTTGCAGGTTCCTTTGATTCTGGTATCCCACCACACACATAGGCCAGTCTGTATTTCATCTTTTAAACAAAGAATGTGAAAGAGAAAAGTGATCATGTGTGTGCGTTCAGGGTCATAGTTTATCCTTGGTCTGGATGGTAAAAGCACTGTCCATCACGCAGTCTCAGACAACCCCAGCCCACCATGACAATCTCGCAAGTTAAGGAGGTAAAATGCATTAAATATATTGCGTCTGGTTGGCTGTAGATTGAAAATCGTTTAGACATTCTCTGATTTAAGCTCCAAATGCAATCGCAAAGAGTTCAACATGTGCAGGACTCAACAATAAGGATGACTCGGGGCCATTGTGAGATCTAACATTCATCGCAAACATTTGGTTTTGGGTCATGTATTTATGCTATGTGATTATGCTAATTAAAGTATGTAACCAAGGTAACGTTATCTAGGCTGCTAATGTAGTTTTTTGTTGAAATTGTGACTTGTGATAGTAATGGAAGTGTCAAACAAATCAGTACCATTTTGCACCATATTCCATTGCTTTCCAAAAAGTTTGAATTCATAGTTATAGAGAGTTTTATATATATATATATATATATATATATATATATATATATGGTAATAGGGATAGGATGTTTATTATATAGTTAAAGTTATAGGATATTTTTTATGCATATGGTATGTACATTTTCTATATATTTTTTGCTGTTATTATTATTGCTAATTAAAAGCCTAAAGAATGTTTTATTTTGATAAAAAAAAAAAATAGTATTTAAAAAAATAGATTAGAACTCATATTATATACACTACCGTATAAGTTTGGGGTTAGTAAGATTGTATTTATTTATTTATTTATTTATTAAATTTTTTGAAAGAAATTAATACTTTTATTCAGCAGGTGTGCATGAATTGATCAGTGAATACTTTAACTTTTTTTTATTATTTATTTTAGATTGTTTCAAAAATGTTTTATAAACTTTCTGTTCTTCAAAAAATTGCTGAAAAAAGGTATAATGTTTGTATAAAAATATTAAGTGGGACAAAATATCATGAAAAAAAGTGTAACGGTTTCTACAAAAATATTAAGTGGGAAAACAGTTTTCAAAATTGGTAATGATATGGAAATATATTAAAATAGAAAACGGCTACTTTAAATTGTAATGATATTTCACAAAATTATATTTAAAACTATTAAAAACCCTACAGACCCCAAACTTTTAAACTGTAGTGTATGTACCGTTATATATTTCTGTCTTATATATTTCTGTCTTGTGTATGCATCAGACAGAATTTTATTTATTTATTTTAATTTTAGTTGGCTCAACGGAACATTTTGACAGCGTAGGTAAAAATATGAAACAGGCCCAAACCGAATCAGCAAAGACAATCTTTATTGATTTCTTCGCTCTTTCAGCTATCTGTGCTCAAGGACACCTGGCATGTGAGTTAGGGCAAGTGCTGAAACAAGTCAGTGTTATTGCTTAAATGTTGGGTCAGAGAAGTACGATGTTTGCTGTTAAATCTACATTAAAATAACAAAGCTCCAGGTCTTATATATGGAGAATATTAACTTCAGTCCACAAGCCAGTCAAATCAAACATACAGAACACATTTCCATCCTTGGCGTCAGTAAGAACGAATGTTATGACATTCTTCCATCTTGCCTCAAAGTTCCATCCTCCAGCTTTTGGATTAAAAGAAACGACAAAGACTTGGAGATTTCTTCCACTCCCCGTCTTTCATATGGGAGAGCCTTTGAAAAGATTTCACCGAAACAAACTCGTAACATAACTTGCAAACAATGCTTTTTTTTTATGAGCTCTTCTAATCGTTAAAGGCATAAAAACGAGCGAAATGCATGTGCCATGACAAACATAAACACCAGCCTTATTGCTCCCAGCGGACTCCATGTGCGGAACAGGCTGCGAGATCGGGTCGGTTTTACTTTAGTTTAGCGAGCCGACTCTGATCACATCTGAAGGCTTGATCTCTCAAGGACAGATGTTGAGATGCGATCTGGTTCGGCCGCAGATCGGCAGGCTGATTGAGAGAGACACGTAGGCATGGACTGAATCTCTGAACTGTGGATGCCGTACTTAACCCCGAGCAGCGCTGATATGCAAACACAAGCCCCTAAACCATGGGGTGCCAGATCTACTGGAAACAGTTCAAAGTGCTTCGCCAGCATCCAGCGGTGCAAAACACATGACTGAATTTGTCGGCTAAAGTTAAGAGAAAGCG